>NW_010333509.1:1954-5209 GCF_000700745.2 Antrostomus carolinensis | reverse complement strand
CCCATCACCCTATTAGAGTGAGAAGCCCTAATTCCCTCATAATGGTTCTTGGAAGCCTCTGTGGTTCCTACCTCACCAAAACACCTTCTATCTCTGCTGCTACCTGGATTCGTATCTCTTACTTCCTCTGGGACAGTAGACAGAAGGACCTCGCTGTCACAGCATCCTTCAAGCACCAGTGTGCTGCCCCCAGGCTTGGCTCTATTGAGCTTGGCTTCATCCCTTTTCCCCTTACTAGTTTACAGCCCTAACAATGAGCCCTGCTAACTCCTGAGCCAGAGTCCTTTTCCCCCTACGAGACAGGTGACTTCTGCCAGGTGCCAGCAGGCCTGGTGTCCTGTAAACCCACCCATGCTCAAAGAACCCAAAATTATGCTGGTGACACCAGTCTGAGTCAGGCTCTTCCCATTTTCTCCCTCTTCGTGACCCATGACTGGAAGGATAGAGAACACCACCTGTGCTCCTGACCCCTTAACCATTCGTCCTAAGGCCCTGTAGTCCCTCTTGATTGCCCTCAGGCTTCTTGTTGCTAGTTTATCGCTCCCCACCTGAAATAAGGATAATAATCTGATGGCTTTACTAGGGTGGGGAGCTTTCTCTTGACATCCTTTACCCAGGCTCCAGGTAGGCAGCAGATTTCCTTAAGAAGTGGTCTGATCTGCATATTGGGCCTTCTGTTCCCTTGAGAATGGAGTCTCCTATGACAACAACCCATCTCTCTTTCTTGGTGGCTGAAGTTTGGATGCAGGATGTAGGCTGGCTTATCTTTGATGACACCTCCAGTCCAGGTATACCATTACCCTCGTCATTTTCTGCTCCACTTGTGAAGCCCCATACCTGTTCTCCAAGGGCACCTGAGAAGGTGGGGTAGCCACAGGGGAGAAGGGCCTGCTGCACTGGGCAGGAACTTGCTGCCTTTGCCCCTTGTCTTTTGAGTCCCCACATTCAGCCAGACAGCAAGTGGACAGGGGGTCTTCTGTCTCAGGTGGTCTGTTGGCCTGTCTTAGGGAGGTCAGGGTGCAGACCCAATAATCTATCTCCTTCTCGCACTCCCTGATACTCCTCAGCCTGCTGCCCTCCTCCCAGAGCTCAGTCACTAAGCAGAGCAGTTCCTCTACTTGCTCACCCCTCCCACAGCTCTGCTCATGGCTGCTGTCGCACCCCGCAGTGAGGGCAGGGCGCGCCCCGCAGCCGGACAGCTCGGGGGGTGCGTGTTCCCAGTGGCGCTCTGGCTGGGAGGCTGCAGCACCAGCCCTGGCAGCTGCAGCCCTCTGAGCTTGGAGGCCAGCGCCCACCATTCTGGCTGAGGCCTCAAGCACTTACCTGACTCACGGAGCTGTGGGCAGGCTGCAGCGCCCTGCCCTGCCCTGCCCTGGCCACGCCAACTGCCACGCCGGGTATCGGCCACCGCCCCGGCTCTGTTCACCGTGCTCCCTGGGGCAGCATTTTATATGGGGTGGCCCCTGCCGCCTCAGCAGCCAGCCCACAAGCTGCCGGTCCCCAGCACAGGCTAGCCACTTTCATGGCTTGGAAAAGCCCCAAAAGAGCCCCAAAAAGAGCCCTTGCCGGCCCTTTTTTTGCCACGATTCTCCTCCCCAGTGCAGACTCACCTGCACTGGAGCTGGTCTCCTCAACTCAACTTCAAAGGATAAAAGTCACTCAACTTCAAAGGATAAAAGTAAGGGTGCTTGGAGGCTCCTTGCCTAGACACAACCTTGCAGCACTCCACAGAAGTCACCATCTGATCTAGAGTGCAGCAGCCTTAGCAGTGCAAACTGCTGGCCAGCCACAACCTCCTGCAGGAATATGGTGAGGCCTATGGAGTGAAAAGCAACAAAAACCCCTGTACGCTATTGCCTCAGACACAGCACAGAGCTCAGAAACCCAACTCTGGTCTCTAATTTTGAAGACTCATTAACAGTTTTGGGATAAAGCTAACTCTACAGAAGTGCTTTCCATCAGCAATGACACCTAAAATGTTCAGCTCGGGGAACCAACTGTCAATACCTACTACTGTAGAACAAGAGCCAAAACCAGACTGCAACACTTCCAGGTAGCAATGCCAGGTAAGACAAAGTTATCAGGTGCTATAATAAGCTAGCAAGACAATGCAAACTGTCAATAACAAAGCTATGGAATAAGAAAATGAATTTGTTGTCCTTAGGTGCTCTGCTCCCCGTAAGTAAAAGGAAACCATAGGGATTTTTGCAGTTCAACAACCACCACGGGTATTCTCAGTGCAAAAGAGAAGCAGAATTGCCCACTGTAGACCCTATCCAGCTTGTCAGAGAAGATGAGGACATATTTAATGAACCAGACACCAACCTGAAGTCAGAAATAAATGTCTTTTGCATTTCATTTAGGTACAACCTGTGACATTCCTGAAAATCTCTTTCAAATCCTTCAGTAGATACCACTGGGTTTAAATGATCTGCACATTGATTCGGGTGCTGAAGTGCTCCACAGTAAACTGAACGATATTTTAGAGAGACCTTCAGGCTTAAAGTTGATGTTTACAGCAGAAGGAGATTGAAAGATAAAGGCAATCAACAATCGTAAATCCAGCAAGAAAGAAACTCCTAAAAAATGTAAAGGACAAAATTTTAAGATGGACATAATGAAGCTAAAGCAGAAGAAGCCTATCAACATCTATGCCAGGCATGTACTGAGCAGTGAGGGATTACAACTGGACCCTAAAAAACTGAAGGCAATTAAAGAAATGCCAAAAGCACAGCACATGAATAAAGTACAGTGGCTACCAGAGAAAAAGGATGCAGACCTGATCTTTCTTGTAGGCCCAAGAAATAAAATAAAACTTAAAATAATAAAAGGTGTGTCCCGATCCGATATCGGGGATCATTTAAATATCCCGATCCAATGTCGGGGAAGGTTTCGATACGATCCCAAGAGCGAGATTAAGACACAAACGAGGTCACATGCCGTACTCCCAGAACACCTTTTATTAGAAAAAGAAGAGTAATAAAGAGGATAGCGATAGGACAGGATGGAACGAAAGATGGAAATCAAGCAAGGAGTCGGGATAGGGCAGCAAGAATAGTCACCACCACGGGTCCAGCAACGAGGCGATGGTGAGGGGTGGGCGAGGAGGTCTCAGTTGCTCGTTCCAGTGGTGATGCGGCGTGGCGAGGTGCGGTGCGGTCAGGTGGTTGTCCTCTGTCTCTCTCCTGTCTCTCTGCCGCCAACAGCTTGCCCCTCTTGCCCGTGCCGGTCCTCCTTAAATACCCCTTCGAGGGC
>NW_010333509.1:0-1901 GCF_000700745.2 Antrostomus carolinensis | reverse complement strand
AGAACACCCCTGCGGGCAGGGCGCCTTCACACAGCGGGGTTTCCAGAACCCGGTGGTCTTGTGAGCTTCCTTGCAAACAGTCTTTGAGACAAGTCTATCACCCCGTGGCTCAAAGATATCTGGTGGTCTTGTGCAAACAATCTTTGAGACAAGTCCATAGTGCAGTTCCTCACAAGGTGCCACTGCTGCAGATGGAAAGAGGAAAGAAGTCAAGAAACAAAATCTTGTTCACATAAGCTGTGAGAGAAAATGCAGTATAGCAATGCTGACATTTCGTTCTGAGCATGGCAGGTTATGTCACAGAAAACTTTTTAAAATTGATGCCAAGGCCATGAAGAAAGTGAATAAAAGAGATGAGGTAATCCTTATTATGACATCTTCTGTCCTTAAACTCCCTGCTTCAAAAATGTACAGATTTAGATAACCATCTTTCTTTTTAGGCACAGCAGAAGAGTAGGATTAAGTAGCAATTCAGCAGAGGAACAGCTTATGTTATCTACTTCGCTTTCACAGCACCTATGCTAAGTGCAAGTACAATAGTGAAGAATGATAAACAAACAAACTAACTTCCTATTTCCATCTCTACAGTCTGAACAGGGTATTAGAATGTCTTGGTGTTATCTAAAATGTGCCGACGGAAAATTTTTGACTAGGGCCCAATTTAGATAACATCATAGCAATTCCCATAGCTACAACTTTAAACCAGCATTTTAAAAACTTGCCATTTGTGACAGAGAATATGAACTAGTAGTCTTTCTTATTTCCCAATGCTTCAGTAGCAAGAATAATCAGGAGATCATAGGACTGCAAGTTTTTAAATGTTTTCTATCACATGCTACGCTCATGCAAAGCTAGACCTACAGCTGTGAACTGAAACCTTAAAGAGACCTTACATCCACTTAGAAATAGCAACTATTACTACAAACCCCTTACTGATTTTTTTTTTTTTTTAACAATTGTGATCCACCTGGGAATCACTGAGAAGGATCACGCAAACATTTAGTATTAAAACCAATGTGTTACGGGAACCTCTGATAAAAGGGAGGGCCACAGGGATCTGAAGTACAGTCCCCACAAGGGAAGAGGGAGCCATAGGAAGCTGCAGTCCTCATAGAGCCTATAGCAGCAAAGACATCTGAACCTTTGGAGGCAAGTAATAGGGTCTGCACTCTAGTCAAGGTTATACAGGCTTCTGTAGGTCCCGAGTCTCTGCCTGGAGGCAGTGATGGCAGGCATCACACTACATCTTCAAGCCTCCTCCATCCCATGCAGATACTCTTGCATGCTGCAGACAGACTGACGGCCACCTTCCTCTCCTGCCTTGATGGCTATGCCACATCAAACTGCTTTTGTTACTACTTCAAGACCTATCTGAGCTGCCAGTCCTTTGTCAGGAACTCCTCAGGCCTTGGGAGCTCTTCTGAGCAGCCAGGTCCCCCAGCAACAGCGGGGAGAGGGGGAAATCTCCATCACCCACGTACACGCACAGGTGGCAGAGGCCCCTTCAGAGTGCCAAAGGGCAGTGCTGGCAGGTGTCTCTGAAAGCTGAGACCATCAACCATGGCAAGTGGGACTGGGGGGGCCTCACGTCTCCCTCAGTACAAGTGGTGCTTCACCACGGGGTGAAGCGTTTGCTCCAGGCTGCGAGGACTGCTCCAAATCCCACTCAGTCTCACTGCCGGTGCTTTGTGCTCGCCCCCACGCCCGTGGGGCTGCAAGTCACACCCCACAAGCCTCTCTCCCACACACCATTCTAAGCAGTGGCACGGAAACCCACTGGTCTGGGTCACAGAAACGTCCTGGCAGGGTCCTGAGCGCCTCCCCGCCCACAAAACAGCAGGGCCGCTCTCTCCGGGGCCAGGAGCCCCCCAGGGCCAGCGGGGGCTCGCAGCTGGGCTCAG
>NW_010333508.1:922-13982 GCF_000700745.2 Antrostomus carolinensis | reverse complement strand
CCCTGAACTGACCAACCCAGTGCTTTAAAGTTGGGGGCAACAATATATACCAGTCTTGTTCTTACTGTATTCCCTAGGTGTCTGGCATTTTGGACAATACAAAAAAAACGTTACTGAAGTAGATGGAACTATGATCTATCAAGCACAGACAGCATGCATGCTCATGTCCTTTACCTTTGCTCAGGTGTGGTGTAACTTAATTCATCTATTGGATTCATGTATGCAACTCTCTCCATAGCAACATGTGTTGAGAACATATCACACACACACACATCCCCTCCTCAGATAAGAATCGTATAAAAAGGAAATGAACCCTTCATTCTTTCAGCAGTGAGACACTTTTTGCTTGTTTGAAATAACCTTCAAAGGAAGAAGGGCAAAAAAGCATACACTTCACCTTCTGCAAAGTGACAAGACAGGTTGCACATGTCTGTCTTCTGGACCTAGTTTATGAACAGTAACAGTTATACAAATTAAAGTGGAAGAAGTCCATTGACTTCTTCCATTTGATCTGAAGAACAAATACTTACATGTAAACCATAATAAACAGTTTATTGGAAGACATCACTGACCTCAGAGCATATTAGTCAGCAACCTCTCCTTGTTTTTTAAATGGTAACTTTCAAATACTGCAACTGTGAGTGATTAAGTCAGTACTTCAGAATTAAGGCTGAAGGACTTACTGAAAAAAAAAAAAAATCATGGAAATAATAAAGTAATATCGATAACATTAAAAAGTAAGATTTAAGGAGAAAATATATGGCTGTTACACATTTTCAGAGAAACCAAGGTGTTTTACCATGGAATGTGAAGAGTTCTAGAAGATGCACAAACCCTCAGGAAAAACTAAAAGCATAAGCTATCTAAGATCACATACAACTTTTCTGAGATAGCTGGATATCCCCCAAACCTAATGGAAATAAGTAGTCTCTTCTCTAAATTCTCCCAAATCCTGAAGCAAAGCAATTCTTTTTAATTATCATCTTATAATTTGATATGTTCACCAATTTTAATAATTTTGGGTTTTGATCTTTGTACCTATTGCTTTGCAGATGCAATGACTCTGACTTGATCATTGCTTTTTTTCTATCGTCTATCAATTTAGTGAGATCTTAGTAAATTTACATTAATATAGATAAGTTTACATTTCCTTGTTATTCTTTCAATAAAATACATAAATTACATAGCACAGGTTTACATTGATTTTCAATGTGCATCAAAAAACGTGAGAGCACGGATCACCTCAAGAAATCCACTGGGCTTCCAAATACACACCTAAGTCATTGCAACTGTTCAGTTCAGTGTACACCTCCCAGGAGATAAGGGTCATCTACTAAAATACTAAAATTGCCTTGTGTCAGAAGAAGAATCTGTAAATTAAAATCCTTTTTTTTTCTTTTTTTTTTTTAGAAGCGTGCAATGAGATAAAAAACATAAGTACTGAAGAATAAGTAGTAATATTACCATGGCAGTAAAACAAGACAGTTTACTAAGTGTGCACTTGTTACCCTGCTCTTACTTCACCTTTTCTCCTAGTAATGAAGCTATTTTCCACTCAATACACAAGATAATTCCCAGTACTTATGACAAATGGCAATCTACATTCACACACAGAGAAACTTCCAAGGTAAGGGCAGTAATCTAGGAGAGCAGTAAAAGCAGTTTTAGTAACTTAATTCTGCAAAAGTCACTCAGGCAGAGTTTTGTAAAAGTTGGACTAATGTGTTTTAAAAGCATGCCAAGGCTTTAGAAATTAGTCACAAATGAGCAAATATTGTACATGACTTTCTAAACAAATTAAAATATCAGCTCTATTCACTGTTACACAAACAATTTGAACATATTTACAGAATGGACTGCATGGGAATTTATCCTTAGCAAATAATCTGTAGACATGAGCAAATTAATTTTCTCACTGCTTCAGAGGGCTTAGTCCAAAAAAAGAGCTACGATTTCTGGTGCTTATAGAAGACTGGGGACCAAATTTGTACTGATTAAATGAAGAATGGTATTTTCCTACAATTAGTTATTAACGAAATTTCTGGCTTACAAAGCCACCCTGCTTTTCTGAAGCCACGGAACAGATCTCTGTGAAGTCACTTGATCAGCTCATGATGTTTGTTCCTTCTTTTACAAGTTTTCTAAATTTCACTGGTCTGAGGAGAGCTGATATCTAAAGAGACTTTGAGAAGGAAAGGGATATACCTAACAATTAGAACAGAGAACAGATTTGCTTTCATTGTCAGCAAACTGATGGCACAAGTGTAGAAGGAAAGACTACAAAGATTCACACAAAGATTAAACTCAGAAATTCTTGTCAGTACAAGAAAATTAATTTTACAGGAAAAGGATCCTTGGGGTAGATGCAGTTATAAGGAGGCTAGGGAGATCAGAAAGGGCTGATCAAAATGCAAAACAGAGGTCTATGGACACTTTAATAAATGGGAGAACTCAGTAGTAGTTTTGTGGATTGTGGATCCAGTGACTAACTGATGCAGATTGCAGGGGATGAAGACAAAAATGAAATTAGATTATATATAAGGCAAATTATCTATATTTACATGCAGAAATTTAGGAAAACTGCCCTTCCCCAGGACAAAACTAAACTTTGTGAGCTCCCAAATAGTAAGATTTTATTGTCCGTATATTTCACGTCTCCTTTCCAGGGACATACAGAGAGAAACCTGAGACTCTTGTCAAAAATGCATTAAAGTTTTGAAAAGTCCTCCTTGCTATGTTGGCATTTGAATCTCGTTGAAAATGTAGTAGAGCTTCAAAAATCAGAGGCTAACACACTTGGGAAAGCAGCATTTTGAAATAGATAATAAGACTATAGTCAACATTAAACCTTGTAGAGTTTTTTTAAGTGAGCTTCAAGAAAATAAATAAAATAGAACAAATAAACATTTTTAAAGGACATGGAGATGAACTGGAGGACTCAGCCATGCATTTCAGAAGACAACATGTTTTCATACTCATAAAACATTTCCAAAATATCTCTCTGTTTCAAGAACTTTGATCCTGTCTTCAGTCAACTAAGTGTTGCTTTGCTGTCAAGAGGTTTAGTTTAGATATCATGACTGCTGGATGTATACATTTTTTGTGAAGACTGAACCTCATGTGTTAGACATGATTCAAGTCAGCTTGAAGCTGCTGTAGTCCACTTCCAAGTCAGAGGAACCAAGGAGATTATCCTAACATAGATGTAAGGGCTGGCAGGGAAAGGGATCTCAGGAAAACCTGTCTAAAGATCAAGGAACATGCAAAACTCCTTTTAAGGTAAAAATAAAATAGCCTCAGCCCAAACAGTAGCACTAAAGCTTCTAGCAAAAGTCTTACTGCTGGTATTCTTCAGTTTGCAATAGTATTTATGCTTTTTCTTTTTCTAAGATAATAAGGAAGAAATTATGTTTTCTACATTTAACAGTAAAATAGAATACTTTGAGTCAAAAGACTTTTTTTAAAAAAAAGATTTTGTCTTGTTCTCAAACCCAAATTTATAAAATTCTGTAATGACTACCTGTGCAAAAAGACTACTGTATTTTTCAGACAGAGTTTCTAGGGCAGTGAAAAGATATTTTTATTAAATTTTCTATTTATTTTTTATTAAAGAAGAAAAAAAAGTTGAAGTTATTTAAGAATTATTTTAAAGTTTATTTTATTTCTCCATTTAGTTATAAATCATATTATTCATAATCAAAGGCTGAAAAAAAGATTTTCATCATTAAATATTCTACCAGCCATATTTATCCCAGATATTGAGTATTTATTGATTCAAACAGGGAAGATCAAAATGTTGCCCAAGAAAGCGAAGATGTTCAATAAGTATTTTCATTTCATTTAAGCTAGAGGATTTTTATCTCAATTTTAACTTTATTAGGCAACTAAGTGTCAGGCCTGTGAAGTCAAAGAATTTTTTTGTTCTGTGTTATGAAAGTATAAGATTTGCCATAAAATTAAGGGGGTTTTTAATCTGGTAATTATTCTTTACTTTCTTACTGTGCTATTTTAATATGTGAAATTACTGTGAATTCAATGAAAATTTATTTTTTTCTAAAGCTGCTAAGAGCAATTCAAGATAATTTCAACACACAATATTCCTTGCTCATACTGCAAATTCAAGAGGAAAATATGATTTACTTGGCACAGTGGAAATTCAATATTTCACTCTGCTAACTTATTGTCTTTGTGGAACTCACCCTTCTGCCTCCTTACTCTGCACAGCTCCTGAAAGTTTACCCTGCTCTAGGCGGCCCAGAGCTGAAACTTAAGAGAGGTCTTCATAAATTGTTCTGTCTGGCTGTACAGGAGGTTCTACCCTCATCCCATCCAGACCTGCACTAAGAACCAGAGTTCCTGACTCCCATAAGCACTCACTGGCTGCGTTCAGATCCTGCAGGAAGCCAGGGAGTATTTTTTTTCACCAAAAGCTTAAATGGGAAGATGTGGAGTGAAGAGACAGATTTTGGGCACTGTAGTAATGGTGAGAGCCCAAGATAATGATTGAATTAAATGTAAATAAGAAAAGAAAATATTTCAACATGTTTATAAAGCACTATAAGTATAAAATGGATTCAAGTCATGATACTAATGACCACTGTGTATATAGCCAATGTGCCTTCTGATACCACATTTTTTCAATAATGAATGAGTGGGATTTTCTTCCAAAAGAAGTACTGGTGTTTGTCATAGGCAGTAACCACCTGTCTAACAAAGATGCTATTTTTTATACGGAACAGTGACTAAAAACTGCAAAAAGGCAAAGATAAGAAGAATTATTTTCATTAATAGCTTTTTTAAGATTTCCTGAAGGGACTAGTGGATGCTTGTATAAGGTCATTTCAAAGTTACATCTCTGTTTTGATCTTGTGTACATTTCCTCCTCTTCTGCAATTTTTCTCAAGGGAGTAACCCTACCCACACTATTTTTTCTCTTATTTAATTTATGTTATGAAAAAATAGATCTTTCTCCTCAAATATTTGACCTGTATAATATAATACATTGAGATTCAACAACATTTTATTTTTTCACATTTTTCTTTTTTTTTTTTTTTCCCAAAATCAAGCATACAATCTGTAAGTGAAAACATATATATATAAAGCTTGTGCACTTGGGGATGTCCTGATTTCAATATTTCTTAAATGTCTTTATTTCAGTCTTCCACAGGGGAGGAGTGTGTGGCATACAGAAGAAACAAACAGAAAAGTTGGATCTTCGACATGTTTATTTAGGTAACTATCAGAACCTGAAAATGCTTATATTTTTTTAATTAAAAAAAATATAGATTTGTTTGTTTACTATTTTAGCTTTTATCTCTTTAGACCTGCCTACAACAATCATGCTGGAAAAACCTGATGCTCCTGTATGAGCAAAGATGGTCACTTCACCTCAGAATTCACTTTTATTTCCCTTTCTTAATTATAGCAAATATTTAGCCAAATAAAAAATAAGTGTTATTAATTTTAGCTAACTAAGCATCTAAATTAAAGTGTGGAGTTGATGATAAAAATTATTCTGTAGACTTCAAAATTCTAGAATTTCACCCTTACTCTTTTTCTGGTAGTAAGCAAGACTGCTTACTTCCCAAGGTCTGTATTCTCTCAGCTTGCTATCCAGAAGTTACTTGGGATACGAATCTATGGCCTTCTATAAAGTCCTTTTCATAATCATTAATAATGATAAATATATTTTCCTATAACTTTCTTTGTATGTTCCCAGAACACAGAATTATTTGGGAAAAGTACTCATATGATCATAAAATACAGCATAAGATATAATACTTTCCTTGTAAAGGGCTCCAATAGTCTCCCACTGGACAGGAAGACTGTCAGCCTCCTCATCATCTTCTGATGTGATATTCAGATGATGGTGTGTCCTCTGCAATTTAAAAATCACAAAATGTCTCACTCACATACTCTCTCTCTTTCTCTTTCATATCTTTCAAGAGGGACAATTCTTTTACTTACCACATAAGATTTTCACTGTTTTGTTTCCATTTGATGCTCTGATGCAGCTGGAAGAGCACTTTCCACTAGAATCTCAGTGCATCATGAGTCACCATAGCAGGGGACATATTCAGACATTTTTAAGAACATTGGCACCTTTGTTAAAAGGTCATCATTCTGTCTTTCTATGACAGTCTCTAGACATTTGGTTTTGCTATTAGGGATTATTATTTTTGTACACAGAAACAGCACCCTGTGTTTCATTATTATGTATAGAAGCAATTTGATCGACACATTAATCTGTGAAGAAGTGAAGAGTGCATGGACCAAATGGCAAAATACAAGCAAACAAGATGAGTTTATTTAGTGAAAGGTACCATTATTTTAGGGCTGTTTAGTCATGGAAGAGCTTGTGCTGTGTTTACTGTGCCACTAGTGACTTTGATTGTAAGCACTAATTTTTTTTTCTGTACAGTAGCTTCAAAAAGGTAAGTAAATTCCTGTTTAATTTTTACCCAATCCTAACAATAAATGTGAAGAAAACCTGACAAACAGCCTTGGAAGAAGGAAACATACAAAATTTACACACTGTTAATTTTGTTAAATAGTAATTTCTGGACAAAATTATGAATTAATCTGTGCAATTAAACATTGTATTCTAAAGTGGAATGCTTAATATTCTGCATATTTGCTTTTAAGACATTGAATTTTCAGAATGCAAGTCAGAATATTTGGATTTATCACATGTTATAGCAAGAAGGAAGAAAGTGTCAACCCAGCCTCAATATCTTCAGAAGGCAGAATGCTCAAAACACATAGCAAAAAATCTCCAAATATTGAAAGATTCTCAACATTCTCAGCATGTCTGTGCTCTGAATGAACATTATTTTCTTGTCAGTGATTCAGAATATCCACAGCTACTCTTTAGTGACTGGGAAAAAATAATGCCAGCTGGGATAGAGCTTTATTTTAAAGTTGAAGGCATGAAATTAATGCTAAGACAATGGTACACCTGTTTTCAAAAGTAAAAAGGCATCTCAGATATACTTTGTTTCTGAAAATTTGACTGAAGTTCATATTCTAGAGAACAAATAGCTCATAATGTTATTTCCAATATTCTATGCTGTACACCTAATTTGGCTGCTATATATTTGCATAAGCATAATGCTTCATGATTCATATATAAATCACAGCATGGAGCCCTGAAAAAATTCATCCAGAGATCCTTCTTCCCATCCCTATTGCAAATAACCAGTGTGCGTAAAGTGCAATCTATCATACCTGTAGATGTGAATATATATCAAAAATCAAACTATATAAACGTCACATAAAGCCATACTGAGTTGTAAACATCTTTTATCTAGAAATGGTAATAATAATCATATATTAGCTCTTATAGAGCCACTGGCATTTATACTTCCTGTGATTTATAACTTTTTTTTTTTAATGTTAAAATTAAGTGCCAAGTCTATAACTTTATTCTCAAATTTGAAGAAGTTTACATTTAAAATGAAAAATGTGTTAAATTAATAACCTAATAATTACTTTTGCAATATTACTCTTGGGGTAATGTTAACCTAGAATGAACAAGAACCTGCTGTTCAAAAAGAGCAACAAGTTAATAATTCAATAACACCTCCACTCACAGTCAAATTAAATAGGAAAACTCCTGAAAATTTTAACAAAGATCTGATGAATAAAAGCCAGAGGATGCCACAGTAAGGGTGCCAGGAAAATGTAAGTCTGATCTTTGATGGTTAAGCAGTGCAGACATCTTGAGAGACTACAAGCTGATACATGTTCTTTTTACTGCAATTCTTTGCAATAACATGATGACAGGTCTTAAGGGATCTTCCACTCAAGCTTAATTTGTTTCAGTCATAAAGGCAAAAAAATCCACTATTATTATTTAAAGACTTTTTCCTACTGCCACAAAAGCATACAGACTGTGATTTATTTTCATATAATAACACTACCATGATCTTGGTCTAGCAGAGAATGCTATCAAATACAATATTATTAACAGTATCTCAAAGCAGGGTATAAAGTAGATCATATTTGTGTAACTGGGAAAAGACAGAAACAAAATAGTTTGAAGTGCCGAGGAGTAAAACTTCTATGAGCTGCATCCATTTTCTTTTAAATTAAAAATTGTAAAATTTTACAAGAAAAAAAAAATCAACATTTTGCTTTTTTTAAAATTTTTGTTTTCATGTAGCATCTGACATCTAAATACTACCATCTCACTGGTGAGTAGTCATTGGTGTCAATGATTCAAATCAGTGGGCTTCAAAATAGTTTTGAACATTATTTACCTGCCATTTAAGATCAAGAATAAAAACATGAACATTTTAAACATTCTACTTATAAAGAATTAATGTGAAATTCCATTAAGCATTATGTCTACATTATTCTGAATTTAAGAACAATATACAGTATTATATATATATGTATAATCTTTTCTACAAAAACAGGCTTACTTTTTGAACTAAACACAGTGTTCCATGAGGAAGTGACCTACACCTTAATCAGATGAGTGCTACTCAAACAATCTATTTTTGCAAGGGACATAAATGATAAGCTCAAAACAAGCATCCAATGCCAAGATGTATAGCTCTAGAGGAATCTGTTCCCTGTCCTAAGTAATAAAGCCAGCACAAAATATTTCTATTCTTTGATCTTAAGCAACCTAAAGGATCACCTATGCTGTGTGAATCCAGTTTGTCAGAACTGTCCAAGGGTAGGTTTCATCTCTTCTAACTTTGCAGTGTAAATTGTTTATCTAGGGTTCTTTAGGGACAAAGTTGTGTGTCCAAATGGAAAGTCATCCCATTTACACTACATTTTCTGACAGACTCTCTCTCTCTAGACAGATACTTGAATCTTAGTCCACCAAAAAAAGCTGAAAGTACAGTCCACGTGTATACAGTCTCCTGATGGTGATTCCTGAAAAAAATCCACTTCCTCCTATCAAACTCCCTGCCTTCTATATAGCCATATATAATAAAAAATGTTCAACACAGCAGAAACATTTTGCCAAAAGCTATTACATTTGTATTTGAAAGCAAGACAACCTCTCTTTCCACCAATTTTCTCTTTTTCATTTGAAATTGAAATCTTCCTCTGGGTTGAATGTGCTTGCGGAAACAATCAAAGCAAAACAATCTGAAGAAATGAAGTTGTCCCTCTAAGTATATGATACCACTGCTTCAGGGCTTAAAAGTGTTCAAAGTAAGTCTGCAGTAGCTCCTGTGAGACCATTCCCACACTATTGTCTCTCTCTCTTTATACCAGTTCTTATGGGGTTAAATAGTCTTCACCAATGGCACACAGACTTTCTGCACTATGTCCTCTTAAAAGAAAGTCATTTTAAAGTACACATTATCTGAAGATTCTATAGATAACATAGGGAAATAAGTGATTTTTTATTATTTTCTTATCAGTAAGAGACAAAAACACATGACGGGTTATATTATAATACATCTGGGGTTACAATAAAGTAGAATTTATTTTTATAACATTAATATTTGAAAACATTGATTTGACTGTATTTATTTTCTTAATTTAAGAATATAGCTTGTATAATAACAATAGAAGAGGTAGCCCACATTCTTCTGGTCTGAATTTTGTGATCAAATTTCCCACAACAAATATGTTAAAGTAATGGCAAAATTGACAGGGTTGTGACTTCATGAAAATGTAAGAAATTAATGGGGAATTACCTATCTAATATGTCTTACTTTCCATATATCCACTGACAGTTCTTTGTTTTAATATCTACATGAAATTAAAATTAAAATTACAACATTTTAAGGGTGATGTATTTTTAACAAATTTCCAAGAAAGTAATTGGGAAATTCAATCCCAACAACATACTCAAAAGTTGTAATTTTTCTATAAGAACTCTGAAAAGGAAGCCTAGCAAATATTTTTACATCCATTTTAGAGGAATATATTTTTTTCTCAAAGACATATATGGGATGGACAGTCATAAACATGATATATTCACAGGAATTATTGTTATGTGATACATATAAATAAAATTAAATATTAAAGATAATAAAAATAAATATTAAAGAATATTTTAGATAATTTTAAAAATATTTTTATACATATCAACACATCTAAATACATTCAGTACCTATTTGAGACTTTAGTATTGAAAACATAAATATTTGATAAATGTTCCAGGTTGTGTTTGTATAAAAAGACATGATTGGTTCATGGTACACCTCTGTTTCAAAAAGTCTTACTGTTTTCATATTATTAGTTAAAAAGCAAAAAAAAAAATACCCATACAAAAGGAAAGGAAAGGAAAGGAAAGGAAAGGAAAGGAAAGGAAAGGAAAGGAAAGGAAAGGAAAGGAAAGGAAAGGAAAGGAAAGGAAAGGAAAGGAAAGGAAAGGAAAGGAAAGGAAAGAACCAAAAATAAAAGAAAGGGAAAGGAAAGGAAAGGAAAGGAAAGGAAAGGAAAGGAAAGGAAAGGAAAGGAAAGGAAAGGAAAGGAAAGGAAAGGAAAGGAAAGGAAAGGAAAGGAAAGGAAAAAACCCAAACCTCTCAAAACACTGAGTAGAAGTTGAAGTATGGGTTTCTTATCTGAAACTGCTGATATCTTTCCAAAATTGTATACACCTGTAAGAGTCTGGAACCCTGTGTGTAAGAAAAAAGGAGCAAAGAAACTGAAAGTCCTTACTTTAATGTGTTTTAACATGATTTTGAAATTATTTTCTCAGTAGAAAAAAATTATATTGCACCGTAGAAGTCAGGTTAAAAGAAGATTCAGCTATGCTGATTTTGAGAACTTAGGTACTTTGTAGCATATTATATCACAATACTGTACTACTGGCTTACATCAAGTTCTCAGTCACTTCTCTTGCTGCCTCAATTGCACGTTTTCTGCTACTGTTTGGCCAGCTATGCAGCCGAGGTCTAAGAAGCTATTATGTGTACCAATTTCATCAGTTTATTATGGTACTGGGACTTAACCATCCACACGTCAGTGATTCTGCTATACATTATGTCTAAAATATAATATGAACAAATAAAATATTTTCCTGTAGACAAAGGAGGGGGGAGCTGCTCATAAATCTGAATCTTGGTAATTAGTCATAGAGGCACTGAGTTTCAGCCAAATGTTCACAGTTCACCTCTAAGAAGTAGGAAGGAATAGCTTCTTTAACCACATCCTTGCTCTAAATAAGTGAGGGGGCATTTGAATGGCATTCAGTACCGCTTAGTTAAATTTCTGTCAGGGAACCACTTTAAATTTAGCTAACATGGTCTTAAAAAAAAAAAAAAAAAATCCAAAACCAACTGTGAGTGAAATGCCACATTTTTTTCTAAGCAACCTAATTGAGGGATTGACATCTAGCTAGAGAGTTTTTCCTAACATTTCTCATACATTTCCCATTGATTAGTTGATACATAAGTATGCATCTGTTCCTCATAGTGGTTAAAGAAAATAAGTCAAAGAAAGAGTTGATTTTATCTACAACAAGTAGACATATTGTACAGAATTACTTTTTGGCACCAGCTGTGGACAGCTATGCCTTAAAATTATACTTGGGCAAGTTTAGACTCATGGTCAATCTTCAGCCTAGTTCTCCATTGTTGGAACCCAGATCCCCTCACTCAAATTAGATTCAAGTAGGTGTTATCTTCATGTATCCTTTTTTCTTCTTGGATGGTCTAATATACTGTGTCAACATTGTTGTATTCCACTGACTATGGCCATTAGAGATGTCAAACAACTGCAATCCAGCTATTTCAAAGGCAAATTGTTGCCATAAATGGGAAGTTTTACGTTATGATTTTTACTATTTTTCATATTTTTTACTTTTCTAATAGATAAATCTAAGAAAAATGAAACTATTCTTTTTAATCCACCAATATTTCAACTCTATTTTCTATGATTCTATTAAATGTAGTATCACTGCACTCATGCAGTCATGCACAGATGCACATTTTATGTTTCTGAGATAGAAATGCCAGGCTCTTCCAGGAGGAAAAGAAAAAAAAGAAATTTGTGATCCACATCATCTTGTCTGATAGTCCGGAACAAAATGTAGTTTTTCATTAGAAGCAGAAATATTCTGGTGACCTTTTGGCCTTCTATCTTCTTTTCCAGAACAGTCTGTAAGCCAGTAAGAAACAAAATGGTGTCCTAGAATATGAAGCAAACAGAAGTATCAGTAAAAAAAGACATATAGTGCAAGAAAGGTTTTTTGGATTATTGTTATTTTTTCTGAAACTGAAGTTCCTAGGAACTCTTTGTGATCCCATTCTTCCTCTCAACCTCTTGAAGAACCACCTCCCTCCTCCCCCATGAAATCTCAAAAAACTGAGGCAGGAAAAAAAGTTATACAAACTGCTTTAAATAAAGGTGCACTGGTTGTCTGCAACTCTTTGCTTTAGTATCTGTTGAGTCCAACATGAGAGAAAGCAACACAAGGTTTGTTTCTCACTTTCCCACAATTCCTCTGCTTTTCCAGGTGCTTCCAAAAGACATAGGTAGATGTTATATCTAAGTGTCACTATAAAACTACACAAAAGTAGTTCAATTTTCTTTCTGGGAAGACTTTGCTTAGAGGTGCTTAAATCAAAACAAACAACTATTTTCAAGTTATTTCATTACATAGTGAATATTCATCATCAGTATTTTCAGCACAGAGCAAGTCATCATGTTTACTTAGTAATGTCTGAATTCTCTCCTACATGACTTGTTGATTGATAGGTTCAGAGAAACCTGTCTTTTTAACACACATGGGATTTATTCCTGAGACAGATGATATTTCTTTTCCATTTGAACATACCTGTTGTCAGCAGTCAGGATTTCACAAGAAGCGATAATCCTGAAGACAGTTTAAACCAGATCACAGAGAGGTCTGAAGGTGCAATTTTAATTCCTGAAAAATCTCACAATGAGACTTCAAAAGGAAAAAAAAAATAAAAAATGTGATCACAAGCATTAATTGATAAGACAGACAGCTATGCTTGGAACAAATTGTATTGCTTTACAAACACTACCTTCATGCCTACATAGAGATAACTACAGCAAACTGCCTAACAATCAGCAATAAAATATCACAACACCTAAACCCAAACTCAGGGAAAGA
>NW_010333508.1:0-899 GCF_000700745.2 Antrostomus carolinensis | reverse complement strand
CAGCCTTCTCACCTAATAATAGTGGAGAAGATTTCCATGTCTCATGGTATCCAGAACAACAAGGACTGCAAGGCAACCTGATGCTGAGATTCTTGGGACAAAACCCTCAAGTAAAGTGTCCACTTACAAAGAAGGAAAATGTTTCAACATCCTTCCCAGAAGGTTCAGTCTTTTAAAAGGACTATACAGGAATAAAAAGAACAATGAATAAAACTATGGGGGTTTTTATATTTTTATACCAGTAAATTCGTATTAATCTATAAGCACCATGGAGTCATTTGTATTAAGGAGCAATATTACTAAAAATAACATTCGGTATTAATATTATTATCCTCTGATTTATATCGTTATAATATTAGAGGCCTAAGAAGTCTCTGTTTGTTTCCATTTGATGTATGACTGACAGTTTTCAGTGATAGAAAATGGAGATAATTCCTTGATTTTGTTTTTATAAAGGTAAATTTTGAGGATTTTTTTAAGATGGTAGCAAACCTTTTTAAAACCTCTGAGTTCTTGGTCATATCTTACCTTTTTAAGTTTTCTTGGCACTAGAATGGGTTCTTCTTTGCTGCAGTCTACTTAAACTTAAGCACTGTTGCATGGGAAAGGAATGCAAAAACAGGTTAACAACAGTTTTGAACCAGAGGTTCATGGGTGAAGGTAACGTACTTCTAGGTCAAAAAATGGTGTTTTAGTAACACCAGTAAAAATCAGGCATGAGCCTTATCTGATTACTGTGAAGGTAGCTGGAATTTTATAAGTTGGAGAAGATGGTACAATGAATGTTGCCTTGTAACACTTTGACGTGCACATACACTAATGCTCACAACATGAGGAATGAACATGAATTAGAGATCTGTGTCCAGCTGCAGGGCTACAATTCTGTTGGAATCACAAAG
>NW_010333507.1:50158-62963 GCF_000700745.2 Antrostomus carolinensis | reverse complement strand
ACTCCCCCTCCCCCCAGATCATGGATGCACCCCATAGCTGTCTCTCAAGCATCCAGCTTTCCACCAGTCCCACAGTGGTCTAAATCCCTTCTCTCCCCACTCCTCTGCTCTGTGACTCCTTGACCTGATTCTTCCTGGCTAATTTTATCCATGCCAGGGAGGCACCTCTGGAGGTACAGGAGCCTACTCTAGAGCCAGGGCAATCACGTTTTCTGCTGTATTCATCTCCTATTCCATCTGCCCATGGGGTACACCAAGTCTCCTTGGTGTACCCCACAGTCAGTTCATGCTTGCAACACCTCTGCCTTTAATCTGCTAGAGGACCCCAGCACCCCTGCTTTGTAATCCCAGCAGGGATGCGGCCATCATGAGAGGCTTCTTTCTGGACACATCTCTGAAGTCACTAAAAGGCCTATAACAAGGCTCCCTTACCCAGCATGGCAAGTCTAAAATGGGAAGCCCCCCATGCCTTCACATTCTCCTTGCTGCAAATGCCCAGCAGGTCTCAGGCTTTTCTGCATCTCTCTCCAGCACACTCCTACAGTGCTTGTCACCTCTGTCTTCGGAGTAGGAGGCTTCCCCATCCACACTCGGAGCCTGCTGGAAGTTGATGTTAAGAGCTGGGTGATATTAAGATCTCAGCCACCCTACCTGCAGGCACCCACTTAGGTTTTGCTGGTCTGCAGCTGAGCCCTGCCTATCTCTTGCCCTGGCTCACATGGGAAGATGCTACTGGGAGCTGGTGCTGTGTGAAGGGGAAAAGAGCTTAATGCTTAACACTCAGTCTGAAATAGCTTGGGAGAAGGCTGCCAGAAGCCCTCAGGCAAGGCAGTAATTGGAAAAGCTTCTACTTCATTTCTTTATTTATATATTTAATTTTGAAATTTCAAGGAATTTATCACCTTGGTAGCTAGAGCCCAGCCCTGCAAGCAATCGCAGCCAAACTCATTGCTGCAGACCAAGCTGCTTGCAGGATGGGGGTCTAAAAGCCATGCAACTTATTTACACCATCTGCCGTTTTGCCTCACTTTAGGGTTTCCAAATGACTGTGTTAATGTTGTAGTGGTCCTGAAGAGCTGCTCTCATGCTAAAAACCAGTTGATGTAGATGTAAATCAGCTCTAATGTATCATTTTGGTCCTTTTTTCTTTGTGGCACAGCCAGAAATGACAAGTTTGGGCTGGAAAATGGATTGGTTTGAGTAGCGTCAACAGACTGGGGGAGATTAACCATGTGGTTGTCCTGCAGCAGCCCAGATCTGAAATTGTGTGTGTTACAAACTCTTAAGGAAGTATTAACAAATGCAAACAAGCAAAATTGCTTTAAACAACTGTAAAAACATTTCTGTTAGTGTTAAGTATTATAAACTCCTTGTTTCCCCTGATGGTTTTTAGACAGTGGTGAAAAATTGAAAAAGTTTCAGATCCAGTATAAGTCAGAGACGCCTCTACCCATCAGACTCTTAAGAGTTGGTGAGCTTCCTATTAATTTCAAAACCAAGGTGATTCTAGATTATATAAAAAAATATTTGTGCCGTGGTTTGTTACTGAAAAGTATAAATGTGTGTTTCAGTAGCCTGACAGTGACTTGATTTTCTCTTCCAATTAGTGTTGATGAGACTTTGCAGATCACCAGTGAGGATTCTGGACTGGAGGGATTTTTTTTATTATTTTTTTCAGTCTCTTCCCACTGATATGAGCAATGGAATCTCCTGAGGTCTTTATCCTTGGCACAGGAGGACCAGTTTTCAAAAAGTGACAACTGGTGCAGACTGCCTGTGTTTTTGATGGCCAAACCAAAACTGCCTGCAAAGGCTGGATTTTCTAAACCAGCATCCACAATCTGAACATCAGCTCTCTTTTTATAATATCTTAAACTGGGCCTCTGGAAGCTGAAGAACTCAAGCTCTGATGTGTTTTGAAATCTCTGACCAAGGCATATTTAGAGAGATAGATAAGCCTTGTGGATGGCTTGGCTGCAGCAGTGAGCCTTTGAAGCTTTTCCTTCTTTCTTCTTGCATCCTGTTGCAATATTCTGCTGATGTCTTACATGCATGCATACACCTGAGGAAGATTTGCCTTATTTAACTAGGCAGTAGCTGCCATTTTTAAGCTCTAGATGGTTTTTATATATGGAATTATATTAAGAACTGTCCTCATTCCCCAAATGCTGCTGTAGCGTAGGTTGGATGTGTCTGTAGCTGTTTCCTCAATTGTCTGTATGCCTGTGACACTAATGCATATTCTTTCAATTGTACAGCTTAGTCACATATCCCAAACACTGTTTATTCAGCTGCTGTGTCTGTTTTGCTTTCTACAGGCAAAGAGAGGATGAGAGAATATAAGAGAATGCTGCAAGAAATGGAATGGTAGCAGATGCAGCTCTTCAAACATAAGTTCAGCAACATTTCACAGGGATGCATGCTAGATAGCAGGGAAGATACACAGACATGGAGTCTGCCATCTGCATTGTGATGGATTGTATTAGGTTTTTTCCATGTTTGCAAACCAACTGTGTATGGGGAGATTGACCTTAACCCAGGGTCCCCTCCAAGCCTCAGTCTCTCTGTCCTGTCTTCTCTCACTCTGATGTTTGTGCTTCACAAATTCTCTCCTCCTTCCACTGCCCTCTCGTCATCCTTGGCAACACGGATGTGGGATTCTCGGAAGCAGTCAGTGCTTGCTTAATTCAGCTCTCATTCAAGCCAGCACAAGCAGAGTTTGTTCAGTTTTGAAAATTCCCCCATCCAGATACATCCAGATACTGCTCTCTCCTGCATGTAATCCAGTCCCCCTCTGTCCTCATACAGCACTAAAATGCAGCCTTTTGCAGTGTTGCAGAAGAGGATGAAGCATGAGAAGAGGTTAGTGGAAAGTGCTCAAGTGAAAGCGGTATAACCATGAGTTGCAAGTCACTCCAGCATTAAACAGTAATTTTTAATCTGCATAGCTTGATTTGTTAATTACCATTTAACTGGTCTGTTTTTCAGTTGAGTTCTTGATTTTCTATTTCACCTTTCCCGGGAACAAGACAGGCTGCTCTGGGTAGAGCAGGGGACCATGAATCCTGGGTTGTACCAGGGACGTTACTGGTTTTTTAGAGGCTTTTCCAGTTATTTCTTCTGTCAGCGTGACTAGTTGGTGGCCAGGTGTCGTTCTTCAATATACTGGACTAAAAAAGGACTACCTTTACCATCTGACCTGCCTCCTTTTGGTCCAGTGATATTCTTTTACCCGAGGAAATAAACTAAATTCAGAAGGCTCTCCTCTGTCCTAGTCATGGAAAATCTGTGTGTAAGCTGGGGAAACTTCTCAGAATCATCAGCTGTCATGCACTCAGTTTTATCTCAGTGTGAAAATATACCTAAGAAGTAGGTGTTACAAATAATGGAGAGCTGAGATGAGGAAACTGAACAGAGATTTAATAACCAGGTAGAACATTGTTTACTGAAGAGACTGGGACTTTTGTAATCTATTTTTAACCTAGTTCTGTCATACAGTTAGCTTGCATGTGTCTTAATCTTTTAAGCTTTAATTTCACTCAAAACAAGTCATTCAGACTGGAGTCGTTACTGACCTTTGGCTTTATGATTGTGTGCATGAGATATTTTTTTTTTCCTCCTGGATTGTGGAGGAGTTTTGGGAGAGTTGTTGGAATGTTGGTTTTTTTGTATTTTGTTGGTCTGTGACTATCAGTGGAAAACATGTAAAATTGTGGAGAAGTAATTTAAGGAGAACTTAGTGCCAACTGTTGGGATTGTACACTGCTCTTGTAGTCCAGGGCACAATGTTTTTTTTGTGCTGGCAACATTTTCTAGTGACTGTGGGCCTGCTCTTTCACTGATAGAAGTGTGTTGTAGACTTGAAAGCAAGAAAGAAGTGACAAGAGGAATAAGCCAGACAAGAATCCAGCACTGAGACTTCCACTGAAGACAGAATTTGTCCCAGAAGTCAAAGCTGTGGTCCTGATGGGAACATAGAGCTGCTGGCATGGCCATATGTATGTGAAACCCCAAGTATCAAAAGAGCAGTAGGAGGATGCTGGTGGTGTCATTCCCGCTGTCCGACAGAAAATCAGTCAATCAGTAAGCAGCTTAGACTGCAGACAGGGCAGAAAGACATCGATGGAGTTTCAGGACTAAGAGGCATCAGTTAATACAGAGGAGCTGCCCAAGAGTCCTCAAAGTTGAGAGGCTGCAGCCTTTCTGTATGCCCTGGTAAAGTCCTTGCGCACCCCCAGAATAAAGAGGGTGCTCCCAGCCCCTGGGTCAGCAGCAGAAGTTACCTGCTGCCTCAGCTCCCTTCCCTGCTGCTGTTTGGGCAGGCAGCTAAATGGGTTCCTCTGCCTCTCAGCATCCTTCTTTGTGTTTTATCAGAGCAATCAAGGGAGGATGTTCACCTTTCTAAAAGCAGCAGAGTGCTCCTTTTCCCTGGGGTTTTCCTGCTGGGATGTTTGACAGTGGCAGACAGCAGAGCGAGAGTGAGTGATAAAGCAAATTAGATTCCTTTCCAGCTTCCCCTTCAACAGAAATGCTGTTATCTTAGGAATCGAGAACTTGTGGATTTCTAGCAAATTTGTGCGAGCAGACATGGTTTGTGTTAGCCACGCAGTCTGTTTGTTAACCAGAAAATGCTGAAGGTGACTTTGTCCTCTTCTCTGTGAGTATTATGCCTTGTCTCCGCAGTGCTGCTACATAGCATCAACTTGTGCATGGTGAATAAGCTCTGTCAGAGGTACCTGTTACACCATAACCCTTTTGGTCTCTTTTTTGAGAGGTCTGACAAGCTCTACAAGCATTTTATAATTCCCAAAGTAATTTTATTTCCCAGAACTAGGCCAACAGCATGCATGAAATCAGTATTCCTGCACTGGGTGCCAGTTTAGCAAATTGGGTAATAAATGCTCAGCTTGAAGCAGGACTGCTTGCATCATTTCTGTCCGGTAAGGCACAGAAGCCTAGACTTTGTGGTGTCGGGGGCCTGGCATCTGCATCTAAGTCGAACCAGAAACCACATAGTGAGGTCAGTGAGATTGGACTTACTGATGATTTTTTTTTTTTCCCCTCAGAAGGCCCTTGTTGCTGTTGTGATAGCACCTAGCAGTCTTAGTCGTGGATTAAAACTCCAAAGTACTGTGCATTACACAAATACAGAGCCAGAACATAGTTCTTGAGCCTGAAAGCTGGTGATGAGCGAGTATGACACGAGAGAACATGAGGGACCAAGCGGGCAGATGGGTGGGCACAAGGAAACTGTGATGGAGCAGCACTGTGGATGCAGCAAGCGAGCTGCTTAACACATAATGAATGATTTGTGGGCTCTGTAGGCAACGGAAGGGTTTGGCATTGTTGAGGTGTTTAGAGGAAGTTCCTCTCAGGCCTGGAGACAGCATGGTGGTATTGATAGAAGACCATCTTCAGGAAGGCGTGATGGGGACTGGTGTAATGGACAGATCAAGTGCTAGGATTGCTCTCTGGGTGGTGAATGATTCAGGAATGGTCTGACCGTCATAGAAGTTGCTGTGATTTTTTTACATTGGCATTTCAAAACCTTCTTCACAGAGTTACATTCAATAGTAGGATACAAATAGGAGAGGCAAGTTGAAAATGGATTCCTATTAGCGTCAAAACCAGGCTAGTTCTAATCACCACTAAACACCGTCACCGTTTGAGGTCAAGTTTTCTCTGTCAAATTTCACACACCAATCAGTACTGTTGACTTAGCATTGGTAGGATTTTTTCCGTATATCATTTGTAGGGTAAAAGCAAGGGAAATCACAAAATCTGGTTTTATGTCTGACAAAGACTGGGAAATGTTTACCCTGTGCGTGCCTTCCTGTACCATGTCTACAGCTGTCCTTGAACTCCACTGTGAATCCTGCACAGACTCGCTTGCGGTCCAGGAGACATCTGCAAATACAGGTCTTCAGGGTCTTGCTGCCTTGGCGCTGCGGGAATCTGAGTTAAAAAGACACACTGATCTGAATAACTCATGGATGATTATGAGTACCAATTGAGCAGGGAAATATTTTTGGCTTTGTCCTGAGGTTTGGAGAGTGTCCACTGTTTCCATTCTGAGAATGTCACAGAGACAGATTGCTGCTGCAGTAATGAAAATATCAAGAGCTGCTTAAAAAAGCAAATATTCTTGGGGAAATAATGAGAATAAATTGAGTTGGTCCACAATGTACGAACTGGGAGCCGGAGTGACGGTTAAACTCTGCAGAGAATGGCTAACCAGTGGTAAAATTAGGGGGCTGGTAATTGGAAGGAAGCTTTCCTCCCAGTGAGTCCATTAGATCAGAGCTGCTCGGCAATTACTGGCTCAGAGACACGTGTATTTTAAGGCCTGGATTTTTTTTTTTTTGACCTGACCCATGCTCTTATTTTATGTTTCACTTAAGTTCAATTGGAGGGGTGTTTAGTATTGGTCAAAGCCCTGAGCAAACCTGGATGCTACATTACAGGACTCTGGTGTCTTTGCCAGGAGGTACTCGGTAAAGGCTATGGTCAGGGGACTGCGCTGGATACTTACAGTGTCCTGGGATGTTGGGACAGCCGTGACAGCAGGGAGACATCACTGGGGGGGATAGAAGGAAGCATCCCATCTGCTCCCCAGCATTCGGTCCTACCATGCTGTTAGTCCCTTTGGCTGATGTCGATTGCCTGCCAGCTTTCCAGGAAGGCTGCACAGGCAGCAGTGGCTTTCCATGCGGGAATCTGTCTAAAACTGCAGCTGTTGCAGAGTGGCTCAGCATGCTAGAAGGGGATGTGGGATCAGGGACTCCTGCTGTGCCGTCATGAGATAGTCCCTTGTGCATTTGCCTGGCAGTTTGGCAGCCAGCCTCGCCTGTCCTTCACCTGCGCAATGGGGCTGTCCCAGCTGGAGCAGGAGGCTGCTCCAGCCAGCATGGAGAGCTTTTCCTTTGCTGTGGTTTCTCATACCTCAACACCTCTCTGACCACAGCTCCTCGTGAAACATCCAGAGCTGTTTCGACCTTGCTGTCACCGATGTTTCTGTTCAGGGACTGAAAAGTAGGAATAAGTGTGATTGACTCACAGGTTCTTGTCTGAGTCTGGCAGATAATCACTGGAGGAGCAGCAAGGGGAAAAAGTATACCCTGTGATCTCCACTGTATTTGATTTATAGCTAATGATTATTAGCTTTTGATTGACTGATTTGCTTATTGCAGGTAGGATGTAATAGTGCCTGAAACAAAGGAAGTTTTGTTTCTTTTCGGGAAATCACCTTTCGGGTCCTGGTGGTCAGGCAGTTCCTCTCTTTGTAAATGCTTCTGGAAGGTAGCAGTAATTATCTTAAGAAATTCCTTCCTGCCTTATATCTTCATTACAATTGCTATAGGACTGGTACACTTAACAGCGAGAGAGAGAGAAAGCGTGTGCAGAATATTAAACACACAGTTGCTATTTCCCACCTTCTGTCTGGTCATGACCTTTCAAACAGCACAAAGCCTGCAGCTTCTGAATCACAGACATCACCCTTAATGCTCCCTTTGCTGATTTCCCTGGCAGCTGAAGACTGCCAGGTGCTGCAGGTTGCCTTGCGATGGCACGTACCTGCATCCACCCTGCCTGCATGTCCGGGCAGTAGTGTAGAAGGATGCGGCCAGAAATCATATGGCAGACTTTAGACATGGATGAGGGCTGCAACCAAGAAGACGCAATTGAGACACCAGGAAAAACATCCCACTGGTGAGGGCTAGGAGCCTACGATGTTTGAGGAGCAATGGGCAGCCTCTGAGATCCTGCTGGACCTGTTTAGCTGATTCTGTATCTGAATTATCAAGTGGGTCAAAGAGCCACCAGGAACTCACCATCTTCTAAACCATATCAAGTCCTGGATATAGGATTTATAGCTGATGCCTCTGAGCTCAGGCACAACCCCATGTTTTGCTGTAGGAACAATGCTGGTGAAAATGAAGCCTCCAAGTACTGCTGGGCAGGCTAATGAATGGTTTGCAGCAGCAAATGAAACAAGTGGATGCTGGTAGGCTGATTAACACTAAGGCAGAAAAGAGATAAACAGAGAGAAAAACTGTCAAAACAGAGCTGCATGTGAACAAGGTGGGTATGAGTGAGAAATGAGCATGGTGCAAGAGCTCGGTAAGCGTGTATCTGTGACATTCACAAGTCCCCCATTTCTGATGGATTCCACCCCGTGCAGTCCTACATGCATTTATTCTCCAGTGCTGCTGTTGGGTAAAAGCATTTTTTTCTCTCCTGTACAAGGAAGGGAAAGTGCTTAATTAACTCACTGGAGCTTAGGCCATAGGGCTGGGGGGAGAACAAGGACTGCATTGCTTCAGTCCCAGTCCCTCGCCCTCCACACTAGCTCTCCTCTTTAGTATAACGTATGTGGATATGTCTCCCAGGAAACGTGCAAAGGCTCTGCAGTGGCTTCTTGATGAAAGTCATGGATGGATCTACAGCCTAATTTAATATAGAGATGAATACAAGTAAGGTGGTATCATTCTCTCACATTTAATATATGGTGCTTCATTGATATCACAACCAGCAAGGATGAACAGGCAGGTGGCAGAATCCTTGTAATTACCTGAGCTGAACAAGGAGTTCTTAAAATAATAAACGGTAAAGTTAAAAGGCAGAGCCTGTGCCTTGTCAAGGGAATTTAGAAGCCCTGAGAGATCAGTCCCTGTCAGGGCTGTCCTGGAGAGTGAGGCCCTTGACAGCTTCACCAAAGGCAGTCAGAGATATTCGGCTTCTCAGAAGTCAGGATTTCCCAGGCTGCTGTCAAGACAGGCAGAAAGAATTTGGTTTTTCTTGCTTTTCCATACAGATTGACAGATGCTGGAGCAGCACAAAATCCGAGGGGTCTTTTTAACTTCTCTGGTTTGAGTTGCTGTCTTATGAGGGGGTGTTTCAGCTCAGTGCATTGGTCATGGGACAGGAGAGGGTCCCTCAAGGCATGGACTGTCCAGAGCAGTCTGCTGAGGCCACCAGCCCAGTGATTCATCTTGCTCACAGCCTGTTTGCAAGTTGTCCCTGAAAGAGTGAGCTGACCCCGAGGTCAACGACCGACTCTAGGACTGCACCACTTTCCAAAGGCTCAGAGACTTGCCTGCCATCGCCCAACACTTGGGAGCAACTCATCAACAGGGCATATATCCACACACGGATGGACACAGGGCCTAAGGAGTGGGATCAGGAGTGAGCCATGGCATAGTGTGGTCCTCTGCTTGCACTGAAGGAAGCTTGGTGGCTTATCTGGTGATGGAGGTTGGGCACTGTGAGTCTTCACCCCTGAGAGGTGTATGTTCTCAGGAAGATCACAGAATCACGGAGGGGGGAGTTGGAAGGGACCTCAGGAGATCATCTAGTCCAGCGCCCCTGCCAAAGCAGGTTCCCTACAGCAGGTTGCACAGGAAAGTGTCCAAGTGGTTTTGGAACATCTCCAGAGCTGGAGACTCCTCAGCCTCTCTGGGCAGCCCGTCCCAGTGCTCTGACACCCTCACAGGAAAGAAATTTTTCCTTAAGTTTGTGTGGAACTTTCAGTGTTCCAGTTTTTGCCCATTGGCCCTTGTCCTGTCACCAGGCACCACCAAAAAAGCCCGTTCGCATCCGTTTGGCCCCCACATTTCAGATATTTATAGACATTGAAGATCCCCTCTCGGTCTTCTTCAGGCTGAAGAGTCCCAGCTCTCTCAGCCTCTCCTCACACAGGAGATGCTCCAGGCCCCTCATCATCTTTGTGGCCCTGATGCCAAAGCTCTGTTGCAGGAGAGCTCTGTGTGAGACAGACACCATCTCTAGGGCGGGCAGCAGCCCTGACTACTTGGTACCAGTCTTTGTAACGATGTGAGGGCTTCAAGGAACTGCCCCAGAGGTTTGTTCTTATGCTAAAATGGCTCCATGATTTTTAAGTGCCACCGATTGTAGGAACTGTAAGAATCTCCTGATTTCTGTCTCATTCACATACATATCTCCTTAAATGCTATGACTTTCCAGATTTGAAATAACCTTAGACTGTATTTAACTGAATAAAAGGCAGTGGAACCTATTAAATTTTACCTGACCATGGTGAAGTAGATTTTCTTCTTATTTCTACCCAGTACTAACACTGATGACAACTGCTCATAACTAATTTTGCAAATGAAGCACAGTTCTCTTTTTAACATAAATGTCTAGCATACAAAGATCCATCCTTGTAGACAGGTTTTGCTGTGTCCAATCAAGCCATTTCCCTCTCTCCCAAGTACCTGGTGGAGAAAGTGTCTCAGTCATTTCATGGAAGATATTTTAATTTTCTGCTTGGCTTGGCTGAGCAGCTGTGACTTCAGGATGATTGGTTGGATTTGCATAAGGTCATTATGATCCAATAATGATGTTTATTGCTAAGACATCTGCCATTTATATTCATGCAGAGCAAGTAAAATTAAACCTCAACTAGTATCACTGTTATTACCAGTGCAGTTAATGACAATGAAACCCACCAGTAAGTGAAGATTTCACAGTGGACTGTAGGTTGATTCTCCTCCTGAATCTCTCAGCCCACTGGAGCGATGGTAGATGGTGTGAGCACAGCAAGCTGTCTTTAAATGAATGCTGATTTGATTGTTACTGGGGTCATGTTTGGACAGAGGAGGGACTGGGATCCACACAATACTGAGCGGTATCACTACTGCATTCTGGAACTATGTATGTGTTGCATCTGGATGGGTGAACAGCAACATATGTGTGCACCCTGCAGCCTCTCCCTTGCTAGTTCTCTTCAGCTGTAGCTCAGATACTTCAGCTGACAGGCTTTGCTGTGACCTGTCTCACTCCAGTGGGTTTCAGCAGCAGTGCTTGAGTTTGGTTGCTGCAAGGTAAAAAAAGAGGGCTTTGCTGGGGACTGAATTCTGCAAACCACAAGCAAGTAAAGTGCTACTGGATTTCATCTTCCCATCATCTTCAGGATGAGAGGTGGTCCTTGAGGTGGAGCCATTTTTTAAATTTTTGTATAATTCCAAATGTGTAAGACATGTATTAACTGCAAGCTACTGCTAGATTGATTTCCCTGAAAATCTGTCCCAGTCTCCACCTGAGTTCACTACTTATTGTAACGCTGGCCAACAGTTAGTCATTTATTTTATCCTATTCTCTTATCACAGGGCTGATTTGGAGTTGTGTCAAGGATTTACTGAACAGTAGTGTCAGGAAAACAACACCTTCTGGAGGGGACCCTACGAGGCTTTAAGAGCCACCCCTCAGCTCTGAGGGTAGCTCCTGCAAAGCAGGACTAGTGTGTGAGGAGGTTCCCACTCGGTGTCTTGCTGCAGCTGATTGAAGACGCTGACAGTGCTGGTTGGGATGTTTCAGGCTGCCTGCAAGGTATCACAGGAAGCAAGAATTTTGTCAGTCAGGACAGACAAGCATTCAAAACCAGATCCCAGCCTCTGTTAAGGTGGTGTGAGAACTTCCATAATTGCTTCTTTGCAGTCCACATCAAAGAGGGGCAGCATGAAGACTGACCCAGATTCTCTGCTTCTGGATGCCTTTTGATAAGTCCTTAATGAGAATTTAAATGTATTGAATTAAAACTCGAGGGAGAAGCATCTGCTGTGAAACCACCTACTTGCCTGCCTGCTTCTCTTGTCCCCAGCCTAGTATGTATTCCCTTGGCCTTCCCATCTCTGAAAAGGGGGAAAGACAGCAGCAGGGAAAAGGGATATGTGTTTGCTGCCTGTTCTCTTAATCTGTCTTGCTGCATTGCCAGGTAAGGCTGTTTCAGTTTACAGTCATCTTTCAGGCTGTAGCTGACCATTAAAAGAAAAGGCTGCTTCACCAGAGATCTTTGTGGCTCTCAGTACAGCCTCATTCAAACTTTGTGGAGTAAAATTCCAGACCAGTGATTAATTTGGAAGCGCCCTTGGATCCCAGAGCTGCACGGAAGACCTACCCAAAATAGCGACCCTGGTCAGTCACTAAGGAATGTTTGCTTGTGGTGCAGTGCTGTGAGAGGCATGTTTGTATTAGAACTATGTCTAAGGAATTAGAGATGTTCTACCACTTCCCTTTAAAACTCATGAGAAACATTCATCTTTGCCTGAAAACACATTTTGCTGAACAGCAGCGTTTCTGTAAAGATCTAACATCAATGAACCAAACTACACATGAGGAGTCAACAACACTGCGTGCATGTCAGCCGGGAAGGAGATGCTTCCAGCTGTGAGGTACTGAGCATTGGAGCATCTCTGTTGATCTCTGTACAGTCTTAAGGCTAATCGCCCTGGGGATTGTCTTTAATCTTTTGACACCCTTACCCAAGCTTTCCTGCCTCTACGCATTAACAAATTAAGTTATTAGCTCTTAATACCTCAAAATCTAAACCTTCTGTGCCAGCGAGTAACAGAGAAATAAGATTAGGAAGGTTGGTTCCAAAGCCTAGCATTTCCAGGCAGTGTTTGTGGCTGATCATTCAGCTCAAGAATGTCAAGCAAAGAACAGGCCATGAGAGGGGAAAAAGCCCTGGAACAACTCGGAGGGAAGAAGATCCCTGAAGAACACCGATGTGCTTAGATAACGTTTTCACATGCTTCCCCTGGGAAGTTGAGCAGAGAAAATCCAGCAGCACTTAACCCTCTGGACTGCCTTACATTTTGGTTGGCAGCAGCAAGAGCACAAGCATCCTTACTGAGGTAGCAGCAGCCGTGTTCTGTGTTACACACTTCATCTCGGGCCCATCACCATAACGAGGAGAGCAGGCAAGTAGTAGCAGGCTTTAAAACAGCCAGCTGGATGGCCTCTGTCACCAGGTGTCTTCTGGATGAGAGAAGAGATTCTGCAC
>NW_010333507.1:0-50126 GCF_000700745.2 Antrostomus carolinensis | reverse complement strand
AAAAGAGATATCTGCTATATCTTTTATAGCAGATACCTGGTAAAGCCCTAGGATGGGGCATGGAGTATATTGCCACTCAGGCCCTGGGTGCCCTGTGCTAATTTAGGTGCCAAGAGCAGCACGTGCCAATGTTTGATTTTCAGTGATTTTCTCCCTGGTGGCTTGTCTCCATGTGTGTGCTAGATGGAGATCATGTGTGCTGTGTGGAGCTGCTGCTTCAGGAGTTAAGAACCACAGAAATCAAGCTGAAACTGATAAAATGTTGATTCTCTGCTCTCCAACCCTTCAAAAAGGGAAATAAGTATTCTGAGTAGTAAATGTTATATACATAAGGTCTGCACAGCAAAACTGTACCAATGACAAACCAAATACGGTTTCATTTTACCCATAGGAATGATGCTGCAGCATGCAGGTGAGTGTGCACTATGGGTCCTCATCTGTGTCAGACTGGTCAAGGGTTGCTCTCATTTAAGTCTAGACTAGAGAGCTCTTCTCTTCAGCTCTGAGGATGCCAGGTTCAGTCCCCAAGTGTAGTAGTCAAGAGTGGACTAATGGGCATTTGTCTGGGGTTTGAATTTCGGGTACTTCCTTCGAAGCACTTTCCCTGAGGAAAGGTGTCACCTGACAATCAGTGGTTTTACAGCTGCCTCCTTATGCTCAGCTCCCAAAGGACCAGCTCTCTGCTGAGTTACAGTATTGCTGATTTAAAACTCAAATTTGATCATGTTTTTACCCAAGCTGATTGCTTCCCTGATTTCCTTTCTGCTTCAGTCTGCTAAACTGTAATTTAAGTGATTTCCAGTGCCTTGAAATTTGTGTGGAGTCCTTGATTGATGCAAGACTATATGGCACAAGTTAAGCATTCAAGGTCTTAACAGTTATAACTAGACTACACGATTCTTATCAGCAGGCTGAAAGCACTGCCACTTACCTCAGTGCTAATTAGCTCCTTTTACCCTCGGTGGTGGTTACCTGTGTGCAAGGCTTTCCTGTATCAGGTTGTTCTTTCCAGTGATCAAATGGTTCAAAGACTTCAGTTAAATGACTCACACCCTAAGGAGAGCTGAGATTTAATTGCCCTGTAGTTACTGCATCAGAGACACCTACTTGGATGTCTGTGAAATGCGAGCAGCCTGTACAAGTTCCAGGCACCAGCACGTTCCCTTCAATCCAATCTGAAATCAACCCAAGAGTCCTGGTGATTCCCACAGTGTCGTGGTCTATGACTTTTGTACACTAGGTCCCTGATAGATAGCTGCATTTAAGCATCTAGATCTTAACATGCTCATTCAGGTGTCTGTGGAAAATTCCCTGGAAAAATATTGCAGAATACCTTCAAGATTATTGTAGAATATCAAAGAACAGGAGAGATACAAGCTTGACTCACAGTAACCAGGACATCTTGCTTTCACAGGTAATGCTGTGCTGCATGATGACACCCCTTATACCCAGGAGAGAGTTTATCAGATAGAATAGCGACAGTTACTGGCGAGCCTGTTCATATGGGGTTTGTCATTTGTTTCTGAAATGTTGTAACTTTTATTACACAGAGTTTAAGTTTGCATCTATAAAATCCTCACCAGCATCTGTGCTGAGAAAAGTGCATAGGACCTTAAGCAGCATTATAAAAGCTGAGTGGAATAATGTCAAATTATTGTATAAACTCTTTTACAAAAATTGCTCAATCAAAATGAAGGAACCCACTATCTATAAGATGTGGGATTTAATTAAGGATCTCTGAATAGAATTAGGAACCCAGCTCCAAGTTTCTACATTTGGAAATTTCCATCATAAAGCATCTCCATTCATCTGTCCCTACGTGCATGGAAATGTATTGTCAGCTGGTATAAATCTAATCTGACTCAAGGACTTTAAAGGCCTGCTTTTTTATTTTAGATAGGACTTTCTTACATGTCAATGCTTGCATAAAAAGACTTTACTGAGCATAAATTACATCCACTTTGAAAAGTCATAGTATTAAGAGGCTGCAGAGATTTTTAAGTATAATGGTCAGTGTCTTTTACAACATTTGTTTTGCTAGCAGTTCTGGAAAATTCCAGTATTGTAAGGGTTAATATGCAGAGAAATCTGGGAGACTGTTTTTGCTAGCACTCTGAAATAGGACCTTTATTTAGATATCATAGAAATGAAAATGAAGTTACTGTTTGACGGAATTCATGCACAAGCATGACTGGAGGATGTGGTCAGAAAATTCATTTATACATTCAGGGGCCAGATCCAAATCAGTGTAAATTAGCTATTTCCCATCTATCTCCTTGTGGTTTACACGTGTGAAGGATGTGACCCACAGTGTTTGAAATGCACTCCAGAAATGGGAAATAAAGATTTGAGGAGAAGCTTCTACTGAGGGGACTTCTTAGGGCTACAAAAAATATAATCATATGGAAGATGTTACCACCACATGACTGCTTTTAATCTGCCCTTTTGAATACTATTAATGAAGTTAAAGGCCAACTTATTCACTGGTATTTTTTCCTTCTAAGATCTGAATTGCAGGCTCATTCAGCCTACAGTGACAATTCCTCCTCATTTCCATGGCTTTGGAAGGCATCAAGTGAAATGAACCGCACAGCAATCCCATTTTATCCTCTGCTGCATATAAATTCCTGGGTTTTGTTCTTAACGCTTTGCTGGAGTGTTAACTTGAGTTTTCGTCCCAAGACCTGTGCAATTGCACACGGAGCTGTAGTGATACCCATCAGCGTGGTAGGTGAAGCTGTGGCTCTGTTGAGGTTCAGGCTAGCAGCGTGCTGGGTATCTGACTGCTCTGTGCTGTCAGACTCTTGTTTTGCAGTGTGTCTTCTGTTGCCCAAGTTATCCTTCCCCGAATGAATCAGTGTGGGTCAAATTGACATTTTCAGCAAGGACAAGCCAATCATCCAGCAGTCTAAAATTTCCGGAAACATAATGTATGAGATTTCAGCAGCTGGATTTGTGGTGGAAATAGGCATATGGTGGTAGGGCAGTGATGGGGAGCACCCACATTGCTAGGCAGCAGCTGGGGACTGTGTCTGATGGTGCTCCCCTGCCTACTGAACCATAGCATACCTTGCACTCTTGCTCAGCATTTCAGGCTGGTTTCCTCTCTCAAGGAAGGCCAGAGTCCCAAGTTGGGGAAAATTAATATGAGAAATAGATGTGAACTGCAGGGTGTGTGGAAGGAGTGGTCAAGTCCCGTCAAAGAGACCTGACAGGGCCATTACTCTCCTATGACTGTTCTCTATCAAGACACTCATTGCTGAGCGTCAGCACTGGCACAGAAGGGCCCTGTGGGTAAAGCTGAGCCTCTTCCTGCTGCCCTGACAGCAGCAGCACTTGCAGCCTCCTCGGTGACAGGCCACCCCATGCCTGCCTGTGGTTCAGCCGCCTCCAGCTGCAGCACACAGCTAGACCTGGGGGACAGCTCAGCCTGCAGGGACTGCTGCTGCAGGCTCTGTGGTATCTGCATGGGAGGGATTTCAGGGGGAAAAGGATATCAAAGAGCCTGCTGAGCTCGTGGAAAACTTAGAATCATAGAATCATAGAATGGTTTGGATTGGAAGGGACCTCAAAGATCATCCAGTTCCAATCCCCCCGCCTTCAGCAGGGACACCCTCCACTAGATCAGGTTGCTCAAAGCCTCATCCAGCCTGGTCTTAAACACTTCCAGGGAGGGGGCATCCACAACTTCCTTGGGCAACCTGTTCCAGTGTCTGACCACCCTTACAGTAAAGAACTTCTTCCTAATATCTAATCTAAACCTGCCCTCTTTCAGTTTAAACCCATTTCCCCTTGTCTTGTCATTAGTAGCCCTTATGAAAAGTCCCTCCCCAGCTTTCTTCTAGGCCCCCTTCAGGTATTGGAAGGCCGCTATGAGATCTCCCCGGAGCCTTCTCTTTTTCAGGCTGAACAGCCCCAACTCTTTCAGCCTGTCTTCATAGGAGAGGTGCTCCAGCCCTCGGATCATCCTGGTGGCCCTTCTCTGGACTTGTTCCAACTGGTCCATGTCTTTCTTATGTCATCCATAAATACTTGGGACTTGATTCCCCTTTCCGTGGCTTTAACAACACTGATGTGATTTACCATGCCTGCGACTTTGTATGGAAGTCATCTGCTGCCCCTGACCTTATACCATTTACTCTTCAGATTTAGCCACCCCTCCATCTCCCTAGCTGCTGTTCTTTGAGCAGCCAGAGAAAGCCGGTGCATTTCCTGGCTTGGGTCCCCTCTTCATGTCTTAGCATGCATGGAAAGAGCTTCCACAGAATGATGGGCTTAACTTTGGCACCCACTGTTAGCATGACAGTTGTGCTGGTGAGAGCCTGGCTGACATCCTCTCTTTACCTGTTTTCCCAGGTCGTTGCACTGTCGTCGTGGAGTCTCTTGAGAGACTCAATCTACTATACACTGTCTGTTGTTGCACTCATTGTGGTAAGTTTTTGAAGGTTATTCTTCTGTGGGAACCCACATGTCTACTGCCACCTGTAAAGGCAACCTGCTAAGAAATCACAGTCTTGTAGCTAAGATCCTAGCTCCAGGAGTTGTGTGGTTTTCTGCTTGTGGAAAAATGTACTTGTGATCTCCCTGGTTCTGTAGAAAAGCTTGGCCCAAGGGTAGGAGATTGAGGTGTGTCCAGAGAGCCCAGAGCAAAAGCTGGGGAGAATTGTGGTGACTCGGTCCCAGTGCAGCCACAGAGTCCAGAGCTGAAAGCCCATGCTGCAGCCCCACCACCAGCCCTGGAGCAGATGTGTCAGTCAGTCCTCTCCTGACAGCGACCCTCATGACTTCCTAAAAAAAGTCTAACTGATCTGTAAGGAGGCAGCATTTGTGCCCAGAGGAAAGAGATCCTCAACAACTACAAAAAAATAAAGTTAGTTTTTTCCACACATAATTGAGGCAGGTCTCATTCAGTGCACGCTAGCAGCAAATCCTCTAATGAAGGCTACAGTTTCAGTAATTCTTAGCACTGCTCCTATTCCAGCTTTCATCGAGCTAAGTACTTCAGATCTCTCAGAATTGGGCTATACAGTGAAAAAAAGTTGGCACAAGTGTTTAGATAAAGACACTGCCATCAGTTTAGCATTACCTTTGCAACCAATACCAAACAAAGTCAAGAAATGTAGAAATTTGGTCTCCTGGTAACAGTTGCCACTTTGTGGGAGTTTTTTTGCTTCCCTTTTTTTTCCCAGGCTAGTCTAGGACCCTAGATTCCCTAAGAAAGGAAAGGTGATTTTAGTGATGTTAACTTCCATATGTAAGCAAGAAGGGAGCTTTAGAGTCAGAAGATGAACGATGGCATTTCTGAAGTTTGCACTACTTCTTAGTCACAGTTTCAACAGTGTGTTTTGTTTTGCCTTCATTCTGCACGTGCCTGTATGCCATACGTATTCTGTAGGTGTCTAGTCCCAAAGAGAGAGTTTGCCTCAACCTGTTTGTACTTTTATTCCCCACAAAAAGGTCAGCCTCTTTGTACCTGATGAAAAATAACTTTTCTACATAATTATTAGCAGTGAGCTGCAAAATAAAAAACTGAGGGTTTTTTTGCTTTGACAGCTTGACAGTAACCTCATACCAAAAAGTGTTTCTAAACAACAAACTTGGCCACACCCACTAATTGTAATAAATTACATTGCACAAGGTATGTAAGCACATTGACATGTAGCAGGCATTCTCTTAGTTTACTGCAGGGGAAGCACAGATGTGGGCAGCTGCCTGGCATTTAGCCTCCTGTTTTTTTGGATTGGGTGCTTCATTTATTATATGGTGGCAGACAAGTTAAAAATCTGGTCAGTCTGCCATCGGTTTTTAAATTCTTCAAACAAGGCAGATTTTTTTTATGGCTCGTTCATCCTTGTGGTTGTCAACTCCTTCAGGATGTTGAGAACCATTCTCTTTTGTATTGTGTCCAGTGGACCCCTGAAATTCCTAGATATATATGCTATGTAATGAGAAAGTTGTATGACACGTTTAGCAGACATATCTTGTTATCTTTAAGACTTCTTTCCTATACTTTATTTATGTATAAGCTATTCTTCATAATTACAGAACTGCAGAAGTCTTTTTCTTTTGGGAGTGTACCCCATAATATTAGGATACTGTTATTTTTTTTTCCCTAAGCCTTGAGTTAGCTTCTCTCCAGATGTATGCCCACTCTTCCGCTCATCTTATCAGCTGTGAGGTTTGAGGTCCTTCACACAGCCAGGAGAGCAGGACTGTGCCACTCCAGGCATTAGTGGAGGCTTGAACTCATTGTCAGAACTCTTATTCCCATGTTACAGCACTACATGGCTAATTGTAGCTTGGGAGATATGGAGCGTGTCCCACTTCTCTTCAGCGTTACTCCATAGCAATCATTGCCAATTACTTTTAAACACCTGTTAGAGAAAAACAGAGAAAGATGGGAGGAAGGGAAAACATTTTAAATTGTTAAAGATTTAGGTCCCAGCCAGTTTACCAACCCTTTTATATGCAATATTGCTCCCCAATTGATGGCAAATAAGGATTTTTCTTTTCAGAGTCAAACACTGCTTCAGTTTAAGAAGTTTCTCCTCCCCTTCACTCACCCAGGGACCCCTGGCTTCACAGTGGCTCGGATCTTTCCTATCTTTTTAAGGCAGAATCAAAGTTAGGTGGCAGCACATTGTTATTCAAATACTGACTCTCCAGTCCCCTATGTCTCTGCTGGGAGACAAGTCACAGGCTCCATGCAGAGCGTAGCACAACCTGCGTGTGGTTCCCCCTTTGTTAGATTTCTATGCACCTTAAATTTTTGGAGGCACTTAAATGCTTTGCCACATAGGGATGATTTTCCATATCAGGGCATTGAGACTTTGCTGCAGCTGAAATACCGTCATCTTTCTTGAGGGATGATATTGCTTGTAGAAGGTTGCTCTCATAGTATTTTAAACAGCAGCTTGTGGTGCTGTATTATGAGTTGCACTCCACCAGCGTCTTTACTAATCATAAATACACCTGAGGGGAAATAAATACATTCCTGCCGATGTTGAGATTCAGCAACTTTAAAAAGCTTGATATTCTGCTGGGTAAATCAATGTGACTTTGTCTCCTTCCATTTCCACAAGCAGAGGAATTGCAGTGCTGCAGTAATAAATAGCAAAGCAGTATAAACTCACCTGTTTAGTGCTCCAGGCCATTTGATAAGAAGGAGTGAACTCAAATCACAGAGATTACAAGTGGATAAACCACACTTACCATACTTACATCACCTTGATTCAGCCCCGTGGATTTTTTATTAACCTTAAAATAATATTGCAAAGCTACCTTGTCTTTTTGTACAGCTTGACAAAACTGTTACTCCTCATTTCCCTTGAAAGGAAAAAGTTGCCTGTGTAGCTTAACTTGAAGGGATGTGGTCAGAGTCATTAGTGACAAAAGTGGGATGGGTACTATTTTTAATCCCAAAGGTCAATGCACATGCTTTCATGTCCCATCACACCAACACATTGTAACCTAAAACAGGCCTTGTCAGATTAGATCATGGTGACTGGGAGCGATAACTTATAACATGCATAATGTTCTGTGGTCATGTTTTCTTCCAGTAACCAGTGTAACTATTGCTTGGTGCTGGCTGTCACACAGGAGTTGCTGTTCACAGGCTGTGTAGTTGGAGGGAAGCGTTTCACTGGGCTTTTCAGAGGCTCGTTCGCTCTCCCTCCATTGTCGCTGGTGCGCTGCACCAATGTGTTTCCCTAGTGCAAATACGGCATTTCCACTTCTGTGCACAGCATGGAGCTGAAAGCAGGCTCAGGTGCTCTGGAAGGACTGAATAGGTTCCTGGAAGGACCTTAAGCAGGTTCCTCACTGAGGCTGACAGGGCAAGGCAGCTGCCCAGGCCATGGGGCTGCGGGTTGTGGTGTGCAACCCAGAGAGGCCCCATGCTGCCATGGAGGGCTGGCTCTCCTGGGCAGCCTGTGCACAGGCCAGGCAGCCTGACTGCCCCTCCTGCTCCAGCACAGACTAGGTGGCCTGTCCAGCCCTCCGGGGCACCCTGCATGCAGGCCAGGCAGCCTGGCCAGCCCTCCATCCCTCCCTCCTGCTGCAGCAGCCATGGCAGGTGGGTCATGACATGTGTGCTAAGCCCACGCTGAGATCTACCGCTCTGTGAGTGACCAGCAGCGAGAGCAGCCTCCACTGATGACCACATCTGAGGTGGAAGGAGAAGTGAAGACAGAGGGGTGTTGTCAGCAGGGGAGCACGGCAGCCCTCCCGCTCCTAGCACTGGTGGTGGTGGTGGAGCGCGGGCTGGGGAAGGGCCCAGCTGCGGAGCGCTGCAGCCACCTGCCGGTCACCTCCCACCATCTGCCTCCTCAGACCCTCCTGAAACCGGGCGTAGGCAGACAAACACCCTTCGCCCCTCTGGCACAGGGTTGTTTGTTCCCCAGCACACAGAGTTACACACGCAAGAAGCAGCACATTTCTTTCCCGAGGAGGCTTGGGGCTTGGGCAGCGATATTACGAAAGCTTGAGCATCCGTCCGCAGGTGTGTGAAAATGACTGTCACACTAGTTAAATTCAGCTAGTGTGATGATCACATAGATCTGAAGGAAATAATGCCGTGGGCCCAGTTTTCAAGCAGCAAAATTTCACAGCAGCTGTGGAGCTGGCTGTAAATCTGGCTACTGATGGCCCAGCTGCCACCCAAGAGCAGGTCCGGGAAAGAGGTTTTTTTTTCCCAGCCATGCCGTTCAGAGGCAGGTACAGCTCCTTCTCTGACTCACCTCTGTTTTCCCTGTACCTGCTTCGCTGCTGCAATAACCCCAGTTACACAAGGATCCTGTGGTATTTGGGAAGGAGTACCTGCTCTGCCTTTGCTAGGTGAGAGAAACTGAAGGGTTGAAAAGTTCAAAGACTGGGCAGGAGGGCAGTGCCAAAACAGATCAGATCAATCCCATTGCCCTGAGCCCTGGGTTGCCCTGCCCACTCTGTCCCCTGCTCAGGTGATGAGCTGTTTTCAGCTGTGATTTCGTGTCTAACGTGCCTATTTTTAAAACTTTTCTCCACAGTTTATTTATGATGAAAAAGTTTCCTGGTAAGTATATACAGTCATGAATCCCCTTTCTTTTCATTTTTTTCTGGTTATACCACAAAAGCTGCAACAAGTAGGGTTCATCAGGAGAGGAGTGGAAAGCTAGAAAGTTCTGCAGGGTGATTCAAGCAGCAGTTTCCTGCTGCATGAGAAACTTCAGCACAAGATGGGCTGGAATAATTCATTTCTGAGCCAGAAAGAAAAGCCTGAGAAAGTCACTCAGACTGTTTCCCACTCAGCAGAGGCAGAGACTCTGCCGGTGTGCCAGAGATGTCAGCTACCTGGGAACGGAAAGTGCTACCCAAACAATAAATATGTTCCAATATTTAGATTTCTAATAATTTAATAATTTAAAAAATAAAAGCTCTTAAATTAATATTAAAGAGCAAATGATCAGTTTAAAGAAAGAAAGAAAAAAGAAGCATTAATATCCCCATGAACGTGTTTAAATGTACTGCAGTAGGTATGGTAGGCTAGGAGGGCTTCAAACACTTTCAAAAGTGTACTTTCAGTTGTTTTGCTTTCATGGTTTTGTTTTCAGCACCTCTCAGGGCTTGTAAAGTGACAGTGGTAGCTTTGATTTCACTCACAGCCAGTATTATTTAGATTACAAGCACTAGGGGGAGTCAGGCTTTTTGTGTTGCATGTTTTCTTAAACTTGTTCTCACTGTGGGATTTATGTTTCATTTTCGAGAAGGATTTCTGAAACACTGAGTTTTGCAATGGCTTGTTTTTCTTTGTTTTATTTTGTTTTTTTAACTAAAATTGACTCAAGGCCCAATTGTATTTGTCTGTGCCCTTCAACTAAAACACATCAATGCAGAAGCTGAGTGTTGAACTGCCAGAAGCAGGGGATGAGATTGATATGGTTAGTGCAATGTCTCAAAATCCTTAAAGAGAAAATAGCCCGTGAGTTTTAGTATATAGCAGTCTGATAACGGATGATTTCCACACAGATTAGAAGTTTTCCATAGGGAACTATGCAGAATACAACATTTTGGTCAATTAAAAAGATAAACTAGAAACAAGTTCTAAAACTCATATTCTATTTTGTTTTCCTACAAATTTCATTAGTTTGACACAGAAACAGTGGAGAAAAAACCTGACAATATCTAATCAGCAATTTAAACTGCTGCCTGCTGCATTCTCAGTGGTTATGCAGCAGCAGTAGCAGAAGAGCAGCTGCCTTTTGTTCAGGTCATCTCTGTATGCTTGGTGTGCTTTAGCATGCTCAGAAGGCACAACGACCTGCTTTACACCCACGCAGGCAGAGCAGGGCAACTGCTCCCCTCCCTCTGCCACAGTCCCCACAGGTATTGCCATTACAGCAACTTCAGTGTTGCTTGGGTGCATGATTTATTCACTGGACTTATGGGTTTAGTTGCTTGTTCTTAGCTGATGGGTTGATTTGTCCAAGTAAAACCAGTGCAGAAGTCAAGAAAACAAAGGAGGCATCACTCATGGGTGTGTGAGCCATTTCTTTATGCATCCCCTTTTCTCTAGAGGTGTGTTAAGACAGCCCAAGAGGGTCAAGATTTTCCACAAGTTCGTGGCATGACTGATGGGTGGGGAATGGCTGAACTCAGGTAGCTGACTGCCGTGCCCTGCTCTGATTCGTTTTCTGTGTCGCTTTTGTTTGCAGGTGGGAGTCCTTAGTCTTAGTGCTGATGTATGTCATCTACATCGTTATCATGAAGTAAGTCAAATGAACCTTCAGCTTGTTTAGATTGTAAAGCTCCCTGCTCCACTGCTTTTCCAGAGGTTGCAAAGGTAACTAAAGAGAGCTGCAGGCTGTGGGCTGGGCTTTCATTGTACCATCCAGTTTGCACACCAGCAGCACCTCCAATCACAGGGGTTAAAGCACCTTTCCCTGTCACGTACTTACCTGTAATTTATCCTCATGAGGCAGGAAGGGGCTGCTTATTCTCATAGTACAGAGGATCAGACATCTAAAGGTGGATGATGATACTTTACGGACCTCACCCTGTGTGAACCAACCAAGGCTAATGCAGCAAGTCTGTGACAGAGGAAAGAACTGAATCCATCTCTGACTCCCACCAAAGCAGGCTCTTCTGACTTTGCTTTAGCATCCCTACTCCGAAATAAACATGTGGGTGATTCCAGTCTACTTTTTATGGGTGCAGAACTCCACAGCAATTTTGTCTTGCTTGCTTGGAGACCCATGATGAAACTGCAGTAGAATCAGCATTCATTTTCTGAGCATCTGACCTGTGTAACTCCTTTCACACAAGTTCATGCTAGCAAACCTAGTCTGTTCTGCTGTTTGGTTCCCCTCCTCCTGCCTTGTTTTTAAAAGCCAGTGGAAAGGAAACCCATATTTAAACTGGAACATTCAACAAAACCTACCAGCTGCCAAACACACCAGTGGTCTTGTCTCAACAAGTAAGAGTAGAGATTTGTTTTGAAATTATGAATTGAGTAAATATTGTGAGAGCAATTCTCAGTGAGAACAGTAAAACACTCAGGCTGGGTTGAAGAGAACACTAGTCAGAATTCATCTCACTTCTAATAATTAGAAATTTTTTCTTTAACCTGGAGGGTAGCTTCACCCTTGTAACAATTAACTGATGAGCAAAACAGGCAGTTGTAATGTCTGAATCTAGAATGGATTTTTTTTTCTGGAAGCAGTGCTGTAGTGTGAACAGATGTTTCAGACCTGTTTGGTTGAGGAGGTTGTTGGCCTTTTTAAGGACCTCAGCCAGGTGTTCACAGTGGTCTACCCCTACTTTTGAGTATCATGGTGCTATCCTCAACTCATGCTTGTGTCAGCTCCTGACTACTCTAAATAAAATAATAAACAAAGATTATTTTTTTTCCCCCCAAAGTTGAGTTGAAACTTAGCATATGGTCTTGTCTTTCTGTGGTAGATCTTCACAGGTAAAATAACGCTCATGCTCACATGTAGCTGTGTGATAAAAAATAAATTTAGATGATGACAATTATTATTTGCTATACAGAACATTAATTATACATAATACATAAACATACATGTCATTCAAGATTCATGTCTTCTATTATTCATAGCCTTCTGGGTTTGAAGAGAGATTGCTTTGTATACAATATATTTAGAGCTCTGGCATACTGTGGCTAGGTTTCCTTAAAACCAGAGGGGTTTTCTTCCCTCCCTTAGTCAGATCACACAGGATATGGATCTAGGAAAGGAAGAGTGTCAAGAAATCCACATAGAAGGAGCAAAGGTACATCTAGAGTTTGTTTCATTTGTGCAGGTACAACTCAACCATACATCACTGCTTCGAAAGGAAGACAAAAAACTCTGCAAATATGGTGAACGGTTTAGCAAATAACACTGAAATGGACGATAACAGCAACTGTGATGCCACAGTGGTATTACTAAAGAAAGGTAACTGTTCCAGTAAGTCACCCTGCTTGCTTGCATCATTCTGATTGTTTATAAGTTTGTTTGCTAGTCATGTGGTGTGAACTGCTTGTGTCTTACCAGCCATTTAAAAAGTTGGGAAGATGGCCCTTTTGTAACCCTGCTGCTAGATGGCCATGACTTCTGTGCCTGGAGGCAGCTCAGGCCTCTTCTGAGCAGTTCTTGCTGCTGGACAAGTGCCTGGCTGAAAGGACTCCTCCAGCTTCAAGCCTGATTTGCTCAGGGGCTACTTACTTAGACCATTAACAGCTATGCCATTGTAAGTCCTCCTGTGGCCTATGTTATTCTGCACTGAAGATGCCCATTTACATCTAGTACCTTCAGTTAAATTGAACTCCATTCCAAAGCAACATAAACTGAGCAGGGAAAAAGGCCCTACTCACACTACTGTACACTTGCCCTCCAGTTGAAGGGAGAGTGGGAACTCTGTGTTGGTCTAGGTGGCATGCTCTTACTGCACATGCTGTTCTTGAATGTGCACAACTTTTCCATGTAAATGATCTTAAGTGGATTTTAGTTTGGCCGAAGTCTCCTCCTATTTGACTTTAGTCACAATCACATATAAAAATGATTGTTATTTCTTCAGCTTAAAAAAAATACACCTGTTCCATAGTTCAGCAGCGGTAGCGCCATGTGTGCATTTGCAAGCACATGCTAAACTGTATGTACAGAGGATAATTTTTTTATCTTTGCAACAGTCAACAAGCATGTGCAGTAACTGCTTGGGATTTCTATGCACCTATCCACAGGAATAACACACACCCACTCCCACCAGTCACTGGTTTAATTTGTGAAGGAGTTCTATCTTGTCTAAAGCAGTTCTCCTCTCTGACTACAGATGGGCTGCCCTTCTTGTTTTGCTGAACTGAAAAAAAAATATATAAAAAAAAAAAAAAATATATATATATATATACAGGTCTCTTTTTCTTCAAACAGTGATGGAAAGACATAGTCTGTATACAGTAAGCAACTAAAAGTTAAATGTAGAGTTTATTTGCTGAAATCAAACCCTTTGAGTCTACCAGAGGCCAGCTATGGTGTTTCTGCCTTGTTGCTGAAGGAAGGCTTTTCTGAGTGCTGTGCACTCTGGTTTGGGGAAGCTGCTTTTATGGGAACAGATGTCTGTAGCATGGAACTCTCAACAGCAAAACTGTGCTGGCAAGAGAACTACACTCTGTACCAGTAAAGCTAGGCTGGTAAAATTCAGTAAGCACAATCTCAGGCCTTACTCATCTAGGTTTAGCCAGTAGCCTCAGGATTACACGCAAATGAGGCAGTCCTGACTGTGGGATTTGGTTTAAATCTTCCCAGAATGCATCTTTGCATGACACTGCTCAGCTGTTGGTGATTTTTTGGTTTGGACACTTGCGGTTAGTCAAACTAGCTGAGGAAGGAAGACGAAAGGATTGCTTCATTTTCTTGCAGATTGTTCCAATATTTACTTGGCAGTTGGCCACCAGAGGCCCAGATAGGCTAGTGACAGTGCTGTGCACACCAGCCAGTAGCATGGGGTTGCAAACAACACTCGTTGCAACAGGTTGCCTGAGGGTTTCAGACACTACCGTTTGTTTTCTGAGACCTTTTCTGAACAGAGGACCAAAAATAATGAAACAGGAGGATTTCTGTGTTTGCAGCATTTCCCCCAAGTGCCACAGGGAAAAGCTGTCTGGCTGTTTTGATATTTTTAAATATAGATGGCCTCACTTATCTACCCCAGTCCATGGAAACCACCTCAGAAAAAAAAAAAGTGACACTAAGCCAAGGAGATACACTTCTGTAAGACTCACAGTGATGGTATTAAGTTGTAATGCCATGAAAGATTTGCCAGTGTTCAGCAAATGTTTGTTGATTGTAATAAACCAAATCAGAAATGTCTTGAGGAAGACCTCAGGTTTCCCTGCTGCCAAGTCCCAGTCCTGGCCCAGAACGGACAGCCCAAGGTAGCATCCAGGCACAGAAAGGATGGATGCTGGCACTGTGCCACCCCAGAGGTCATGGGCACTGGCACTGTGCCGGGCTGGAGTGCAATTTGGATACCTGCCCTGTCCCCTTGTTCCTTTGCTCCTGCACTGTGGATTGCACCCCATGGACTGGCATGTGTGCTTGCTGCCAGGTTTGATGGCACTTCCCAGCCATGAGCTGCAAGGCTAGGATGCGGGAACTTGTTTTTTGCTTGCATTGGTACCCCACAGGAACACAGTGACAATTTCCTCACTCTCATGTATGGTTAATGGTGAGGCCAATATCCTCACAGAAGTGCAGATTATAACAGAAATTAGTGCAGCTTTACTGTAGCACCATTTCTACCTTGGTGGAATAGCTGCTCTGGAAGCAGTGAGCTGCCTAACACAGGCCTGTGATGAACTGTAGAGAGCAGATTTAATTCTCTGTAATGAGCATGAGTGGGGACACTATGTTGGCATTGTATTTAAAGACAGAAATGTAGGACATGTAAAGATAGAAATTAAGGAGAGAGGAGGCATATTTTGAATGATGGTAGCTGAAGGAATGACTTACAAATGACTTATGGAATTTGCGGGTTTATTCTTATGAAAGCCACACAGGGCAGAGAGAGAGAGACTGCTGGAAGAAGACCTTAATTTCTCTTTGTTCCTTGGTTGCAGGAAATTTCCACCGTAAAGCCTCAGTGATCATGGTGGATGAGCTGCTGTCTGCCTACCCACACCAGCTTTCATTTTCTGAGGCTGGGCTCCGGATCATGATAACCAGCCACTTCCCTCCCAAGACACGTCTCTCTATGGCCAGCCGCATGTTAATCAATGAGGTATGTCTTCTATCTCCCCCCACCTCCCCTTCTCCTTCTGAATTTGCCTTTTGCCCTACTTGAGTCCAAATGAAACTCTTGTGTTTCTTCTGGATCTCTGATAGCATTTTCACAGGTGTTATCCTTCTGACACTTGACTTTACTAAATCATCCCTTGCTATCTGTCCCCATGGAGATTTTGTCAGAGAAAGTTTCACGTCATTATGTGGTTATGTTACCTGTACTTGTTGCTCGCAGGAGGTGCCCCCTGCTTTGATCTGACGTGAATATCGCTTTCACTTATTTAATAATATGGTACTCAGCTGAATCTGCACTGAGTCTGGCCCTGGTCCTGGAGTACTCCTGCAGTCAATTCTACAGCCATTGGTCTTTCTCTTATAAAAGTTGTATCTGTGAGATTTATCTAGTCATCTGCAAACAAGCATCGTGTTATAGCTGATAAAAATTCACCCCTTTTGCTTTTAAAGACAAATTTCTAAAGAACTCTGCACATCTCTTTTTCTCTGTTCCTCCCTTTCTTTTTAAAAAATGTGATTTTTAAAAAAAATCTGTCTTTCAGCAAAAATTTGTGCCTGTGTTTACAGAGACAAAGGCTGATCAACAGCAGGACTTACACCAATGGTGAGTCAGAAGTAGCAATCAAAATACCTATCAAGCACGTGGTTGAGAATGGAACAGGCCCCAGCAACTCCGCCGAGCGGGGCGTGAACGGCACACGGCGGGACGAAGACATGGCTGAGGCTGGGAACGAGACAGAGAATGAGAATGAGGATAACGAGAACAACGAAAACGATGAGGAAGAAGAAGAAGATGATGATGATGATGACCATGAAGGACCTTACACACCTTTTGACCTACCCAGTAAGAAGCTCCTGGGTTTCTGTTGTTCCAGAAAGCAAAACTCAGTTTGGGTATGCCAGAAAGCATTACAGATGCATGTTGAGGTAGAAGTGTCTCTGAGAGCTCACATCATCCTGCACCTCTCAGTGTAGTTCCTGGTCACAGGTAAAACATGAGAGGAACTGGGAAGCAGCAGGAACTTCTCAGGATGCAGACTCCTGGGTTTGGACGCACCTCTACTGCAGCTTGTGCATTGACCCAGCACTGCTGTTGCAGTCAGAAGGGAGGGGCAGCAATGTCCACAGGGTGATTCGTGCCCCCAAAACTGAGTCACCCTCTGGAGAGACCCGTCTCTCTCTGCTGACTATGTAGAAAGCTGAGGATGGTGGGGCTGCTGGCAAGGTTCTGGAATGCAGGTCAGATGTTTGTGTCTAGGCATTACCTTTGCTGGGAAATGAGGTGCGCTTTCACGTCCAGGGTAAGGTCTAGTGCTAGTGGAGACCAGGCAGTGGTGGTGCTGGTGTGGAGCAGAGTCAAAAGAAGGTCCTGGGTGCCTCTGGCGTCTTGTTTGTTAATATTAACAAAATAATAACATTCTGGACTAAAGCAGACTAAAATTTTGATTGTTTCCCTTTTTTTTTTTTTTTTTACAGCTGGCAAGGTAGAAATCTTGAAGTGGCTCTTTACATGGCCATTGAGTTTTGTCCTGTACTTCACAGTGCCCAACTGTAACAAACCCCACTTGGAGAAATGGTTCATGGTTACCTTTGCTTCTTCTACCCTCTGGATTGCAGCTTTCTCCTACATGATGGTGTGGATGGTACGTACCAACTAAAGCAGAAACCAGAGCCTGGCAGAAGTGGTTTTTGTCAGCTTAGAGAAAAGTGGAGAAAGTTCTACATACCTGAATTTTTAGATGAGAAACCTTAAGTCTGCTTCTATTTCTATCAGGCCTGTCCACACTGAGAGTAGAAAATTAGAAGCCAGTAGCCATGGCCTTTGAACTTGATTCAGGGGTAGAATTTCACTCAGATTCTTTAACATGGGAAAAAATTACACTTGTTCCAGTTTAACACCTCCTTGTCATGCAGGGCAGTGTGAAGACATCCTGATGCTAGTAAGAATCTGGCCTCAGTATTTTTGACTTTTCTTGGAGCAAGCAAACTTGAGAGACAGAGTTGTGAATAATAATACTTTGAACTCAACACGAACAAAAGCATGAGATTCAGCCAAATTCTTGCACAACTCCTCTATTCAACAGAAACTTAATTCTACCTCATTATCCTCAAGGTAGAAGGGGATAAATAAAAATGGACACGAGGAAATCCAAGTATAGTTGGCCTGTTCACAGACGAGTTCTGTGTGTGCTGTCTGGGTCAATGAGCCTGTTAGCTTGCTGCAAGCCTCATTACACGATATGTCTAGGTGATAAGTGTAATTTAATCATTAGGATTACAGTAATACTGCAGCATGGATTGTGTTTCTTTTGGGGCAGTCTGGACTCTTAAGCAGAATCAGACAATGATGGGATGTTGGCATCAGGAGTGGGTCTAACAAGGGAAGCCTGGTTTTGAGCTACTGCACTTGCAGTGGAATGCAAGATTCATGGTCTGTCTCTGCGTGGGACCCAAAGAGCATGGACATACCTTGCTAAAGCGCTGGACACAGACACTGCTTCCCTGCTGGGAAGAGGAAGGCAACAAAAAAATCTTCACTGCCTTCACAATTCATTCTTGTACTAAATGCAAAAATGAATGCCAGGCTTTTCCCTGCAAACCAATCAAAGCAGTTACAGAAGAGGGACTTCTTTGGGTTTTGTTTTCAATAACCCATGTTACCCTGTACAGTAAATAGAAAGTTACTTGTTTTCTTCTGATTTTCATCTGCGAGGATGAGGTGTTTTTCAAGAAAAAAGCCATCCCAGCTTTCCATAGCTACAGGGTCACTGTGCTGCTTCTAACATATGGTTCACATTTTCTGGAGTATGCTGCAGAGAGTTCAGAAGAGCAATTAAATGTGACTAATAGGAAATGGGCATCATTAAACAAAGGCATCCAAAATTTAAAAACATTAATCAATTTGAAGAACACTGATTTATCATAGACTGCATAGCAAAGGAAAGACGAAATTAAGGTATCCTCTCTCTGCCAGTAGCAGTTGTTTGCAGTCACTTGGGGATATGTCCTTGCATATAGCATTTTCATAGTATAATGAACCATGAGGTTGTTTTAGTGTCTGCTTAGCTATTATTTAGTCTATAATAATGTCTACAAACTTCAGCCAAGATTGGGAGACTGTTACACAGGGTAGTCAGCCACCATATAGTCTCTTTTCCAAGTTAGTGTCAGGAAAATTGTGGTTGAAAGGGTGAAGTAGCTAAACAAAGAGGGTGCATAGCAGGTCAGTGCTATCCTCTGCCAGATGATTAATATACCACAAAAGCCTGTCACTGCTTCTTTTTAAAGAAAGTGTGAGTTTGCACTGAGCAATAAACTCTGTCTCACAGCATCTTGCAGAATTGGGCCAAGCTGGTCTCTGATTTTAATTCTTGTAAACAGCTTGACAGTTTATTTCCTCTACTTAGGTGACAATCATTGGCTACACACTGGGAATTCCAGATGTGATCATGGGTATCACTTTCTTGGCAGCTGGAACCAGTGTGCCGGATTGCATGGCAAGCCTTATTGTAGCAAGGCAAGGTAGGTTCATAGGTTCATCACAGAGATGTCATATTGTTACGGAAGTGTTTCCTTACATCCTCTTCCTCTTTAGGTAGCACAGATGTGTCCTGAGCGTGAAAACATACAGAACCCTTTTCCTGAGGCTGAAATTTAAAACAAGAACCAAGAGGGAAATTAATAATGTTGCTATTGCAAAGCAGCTAACAGGTTCTTAATGATGGAGTGGAACAAGTTTTGGCACTGTTGTCAACTTCAAGCCTTCCCCAAAAGTCACAATGTTTTCCTTAATTTAAATATTAGTGGCATAGAATTGTTTAGAACATGGCATAAGGGTCTTTCAAGTCACTTCCCAGCTTTTCTCCAAAGTCACAAGGACTGGAAGATACTACTGTTTTTAAGAAAAACTTTTTCCCCCTCCCTTATGACTCCAGCAACAGGTGTTCTAAGAGACAAAGCTGTCAATCCTGCTTTGGGGAACAAAAACAGTGGCTCTCCATTGAAACAGCTGGCTACCCAAAGACCTAATCTACTCAGTGCAGTATAGAAACTCATGTGTCATGGTTACAGTAAAGCATTAAAAACTCCACTGAGCATGGCACAAGAGTGCTGGCAGATTGTAGCCAGCAAAGCCAGTGGCCAGGGTCCCCACAGCAGCAGAGGATTAGTTGAGGGAAATTCTCAGATTATCCTAGAAGGTGGATTCAACACTTTCAGCCCTGCTGACCTTATATGATGGGGAGGGGAAAGGGAAGGGATGGGGTGAGGGGGATCTCCCTTAACTCTTTGCCTTAATCCATGGAAATTGTCTGGATTAGCTCAGATTAATTTATTTCTGTTTAAAAGTTGAAAGACTTTTCTGAGACATGTCTGACTGTACATGGTTTCTGTTCCTGCAGGTATGGGGGATATGGCCGTGTCCAACTCAATTGGAAGCAATGTTTTTGATATTTTAATTGGCCTAGGTCTCCCATGGGCTTTGCAGACCCTAGCAGTAAATTATGGATCATACGTAAGTCCTGCATTTGTTCACATTATTCTTTTTTATTATTTTTTTATTTACTTAATTTTTTTAATAAAACAGACCGATTTAGGAAAACAAAAAATAAAGTCCAAAATTCTGTGGATTGGATTTGAAGAAGGAAATAGTTTTGCTCTGCTAAAATTTGTGGGAAGTAGCGATTAATTGTCAGTGGATGTTCCCCATGCTTTGGAGGACAGGTACTTGCATTTCCTTCTTAAAGCAGCAGTCTATGCTGAAATAAGCTAACTCACTAGAGCGTACTGTATTTTCAGGCACGTGAATATATTCAAGGTAAGGAGAATGATCCTGTTTTAAATAAGCCAGAGTGGATAAACACATAGGTGGAAGGTAAAGGGATAGAGCAGACCTGTACGGCTTTCAGTAAGCAAAATTCTAGCGTTACTGAACTGTTAACACACTGGAAAGTGAAGGAAGCTGTTAAATAACTGGATATTATAGAGCGTGATCATCATCGGGAAACACTGCAGAGCTTTCCTGTATGAGAAAAACTACCCAACACCAATGAAACCATCTTTTACTTCCCAAATCATAAATGACTCACTCCTGCAACAAAGTTGTTGCAAGTTCCCTTCTGAGAAGGAAGAGTAGGAGATGCCGTGAAGTCCTAGAGGGAAGTCGCTGTTGCTAGTGCTGTTAGCTGGACAACCCTCAAACAGCAGTGTAGGACAGAGGAAAGATTCTTGATTACAATTGCTGAGTGAATACAAAGTTAAAAGACTGGAGAATCACAGAATTGTTGAGGTTGGCAAGTACCTCTGGAGATCATCTAGTCCTCCACCCCCTGCTCAAAGCAGGGTCAGCTAGAGCAGGATGCTTAGGACCATGTCCGGTTAGGTCTTGAATACCTCCAAGGATGGAGACTGCACAGCCACTCTCAGCAGCCTGTTCTGGTGTTTGACCACTCTCACAATAAAAAAAAAAAAATCTTAGATTTAAATGAAATTTCTGTATTTAAAATTATTTGTGTTGCCTCTTGTCCTTTCAATGGATACCACTCAGAAGAGTCTAGCTGCACCTTCTCTGCCCTCTCCCATCAGGTGTTTATACACATCAATAAGATCCCCCTGAATCTTCTCTTCTCCAGGCTGAACAGTCCCAGCTCTTTCAGCCATTCTTTGTGTGTCAGATGCTGCAGTCCCTTAAACGATCCTTGTGGGCTTTAATCATACTTAAATCATCCTTCACTAGACTCACTCCAGAAAGTCTGTATCTTCCTTGTATTGAGGAGCCCAGAACTGGACCAAGCACTCCAGATGTTTCTCGCCAGTGCTGAGTAGAGGATGATCATCTCGCTCTAAATGCTGATAATGCTTCTCCTAATGCAGTTGGTGTTCCATGCCACAAGGGTGCATTGTGGACTTCAGCTTGGTGTCCAGCAGGATCAACACATCTTAGCCAAGCTGCTTCCCAGCATGTACTGATGCATGGGGTTATTCCTTCCCAGGTGCAGGACTTTACATTTACTTTTGTTGATGGTCCTGAGTTTCCTGGCTGTGCATTTCTCCAGCCTGTCCAGGTCCCTCTGGATGGAAGCACAACCCTCTGGTGCATCAACCACCGCTCCCAGTTTTGTTTCAACTGCAAACTTGCTGAGGGTGCCCTCTGCCCCATCCTCTAGTTAATTAATAAAGACATTAAGCAGTATTGACCCTTGGGGTAAACCACTAGTGACTGCCCTCCAGCTGGACTTCGAGCAGAGTGGTTTTGCCAGTTATCAGTCCAGTTCACTGACTACGTATTTAGTGTGTCTTCCTCTGTTTGTCTATGAGGGTGTTTGAGAGATAATGTCAAAAGCCTTGAACCAACATCTGTTGCTCTCCCATTATTCAAGTCCACCTCATCATAGAAGGCTATCAGGCTGGGTAAACATGATTTTCCCTTCATAAATTTATATGTCTACTCACAGTCACTTTCTAGTCCTTCATATCTTTAGAAGTGATTCCCAGGATTATTTGCTCCATCACCTTCCCAAGGATCAAGGTCAGGCTGGCCAACCTGTAGTTCCTTGGATCTTCCCTCTTGAATATAGGAGTAACAAAAAGCAGCAATGCTATAGGAATAAAATCCCTTTCTTTAATGAGCAGCTTATCTGTAGCTGATCTATATTTTTGCGGAAAAGGATGAAAACAAGTGGCTGAACAGAAGCAGCCAGCTTTCATGGTGGCATAACAATGTCACTACTGTTTTGAAAACCCAAAATGTTCATTGTACACTGTGATCACATGGTTAGGAAGGGCTGTCTTGGAAACAGCCCCACAATTAGCAAAGAGAGTTTCCTCAGTTTTCACTTGCAGTTCCTGGATTTCTCTCCAAATCCTTGGATAATTAGACTTCAAAACAAAACAAGCTCCCTCTTCCACTTCCCCCCCCCCCCCCCATTATTAATAATGAGTTATTTAAGTACGAGTAAGTTGCCAGAAAAGGCTGGAGTCAGGTGTAGCCTGGTGACAGGCATTCAGAGCTGCAAGGTGCTGTTTGTTATTCAGGGAGCCCTGCTGATGTGTGTGTCATTAGGTCAGCAGGGGCAGAAGGTGAGGAGCTCCTGCTCCCTGAGATCCATAGGGCTGAGCCTTGGGCTGCTCACAGGAGCAAGGCCTGCTCACTGGGTCAGGCCAACCTACTTGTTTGCTAAGTGTGACTGTGAGTCAGAAGCACTAGGTACTTTCTGAGCTAATAGTTATAGTTTAGTACTGCTCCTTCGGTATTTGGCAGGATCCAAATTTGTCTTTGTAGTATCTCCTCCAAAAGAGGAGCTCCTGAAAGCCATCATGATTCCCTTGTCTTGTGTGCAGAGGGAAGGAGAGATTTGTAAAAGACAAAAAGAGCTTGCTTGATCATGGTTACTTTTGCATAGCCATCCAAAACCATGATTGCCTCCTCAGAGTGTTTAATATAAGAGGACTGTGGCGAAGTTAAGCTTTTGCTGAAAATAGAGACTAAATGCATTTTAATAAACAAGCTGTTAAGGCAGTAATAGCTTTTGTGGAAGCCAAAAAGAAAATAGACTGTGATTTGAAAGTTAAGCTTTAATGCAGAAGAGCCTCCCAGAAGCCCCCTCCAGCCTTCTTTTTCTGGAAGTCTGAACACTCAGAATTTTCTCCAGAGTATGGTATTTCTGTAATATCACACTCTGTAAAATCCCTCTGTATCTTTTGTTCCAGGCTGCCTGACTCAGAATCTCCTGTGGCCAATTTTTGCTCCCTGTTAAGGCTGGTGTAAAGAGTTCTGGCATGTTACTGTGCAGAAATGAAGATGATCTGCTCCCTTTTTCTTTCCCTTTGTCTGCCTCTGTGCTGCGATCGGCACGTGCATGTGGCAGGATGGTGTCCTGTGATTATGTGCATTCTGAACTGTCTCAGCCACATGTGGTAAAAGTGGCTTCTCACTCTAACCAGCCAAGCAGCTGCTCCCAACCAGAAGGAGATTTATGAAGTTTCATTCTGAATGTGAAGAGCAGGCTCATGGCTAATTGTGCTTTCAGCTGCTGTAGGACCCTTTGTAGGATGAGCTTGTGTTTGAGCCTTCCTTAAACTCCCTAAGGGCAGGGAGGTGTTTCAGAGCCTATTTTACAGATGGTGCATTTTGATTTGAGGTAAGCAGAGAGCTTTGAGGAAATGCAGCTTATGGCTGGTTGTGAGACGTTGATGTATTGAAAACATTGTCCCATGAGGTCCCAGTTACTGCCTGGTTTTGTCTTGTGCCTGGCAGCAGCCACAGAAACCCCGTGTAGAATCGGTACTAGTTTGCTCTATAAGATAGTGCCTAAGGGGGAAAAATACAGCTTGTGATCTAACAGATAAGACAGGAAAAGAGCAAGAGGGAACCTATCAGAGAGACTAATGGACTTGCTGGAGGTCACAAAGTAGGTAAGTGGCAGAACTGGAAATAGACTGTGAATCTCTTGAGACACATCTGGTGCTGGGTTGATAAATCACAATCATTTTGATTATGTGCCTTTCCCAGTTCTGACTGCTCCTTTCTCAGGCCCATTGTTGATGGATGTTTCAGCTTATTATTTATGTTATTCTTCTTTTCTTGTTACAAGAAAGGAATGAAAAACCATCTTGTGCTTCTCAGGCTACATCTTGGAAACATCTGTCACCTGTTTTAAAGAAGGAAGTTCCCCTTCTTCTGTTTTCCTACTTTAAATGAAACATTTTCTGGTAGGATATGGGTACACCACAAGTGGAGACTGCAGAGCAATCACAGCCCCAGCCCAAACAAAGTGGGGCTGCACCCACATGATGTGATGTAGGAAGCTGGCACACCAGGCAGTGCTTTGCAAAACCACTCTATGCTCCAGGGCCCTGGTCTCTAATGTCATTCACTCTGCCTCTCCTATGTGTGTTTGTTACTATGAACCAGGTCTGTCTCAGTATGATCATCAATGTACAATACTGGACTTTTATTCTCTTCCATCCAGTGCTGACTGGAGTCAGTCCAAACCCAAGCCAGAGAATGCTCCATCTTACGCTTCTCCAGGAAAATGTTAGCATTGGTGCAGAAAAGAAAAGGTCCTCCTCTGACGTCACCCTTTGCCTTCAACTCAGTTGTCAATCCCACAGTTCTTGGTTTGGGCCAGGCCACTGACACTTTTCCCATCAAAAGGCAGATCTAGACAATATCAAACAGTTTCCACATCAGATCCCTTCTGTTTCTACAATGTCTAGTCTCTAACTCAACTATATGTTTATTATTTTAAAAGTCCTTGTTATTTCTGGACTTCTATTAATGTCCAGGCACTAACTCTGCCTTCCTCTGTGCTTCCCACTGGAGCTTCCATCTCCACTACTCAGAGGTCACTTGGCCACCCTCCTGCTGCAGCTCTGGCCTTCTGTTATCAACCATAGCTAATCTAGTGTGCCAGCAGGACTTTCGGAGAAAAAGCAGCATCCCTCTGGTCCTAGAGAGACCTTTCAAAGAGTTCACTTTCTCATTTCTTCCAAATCTGAGTCCTGGACGCGTTGCTGACTCTGTAATCCTGTAAGCATCCTTCCCCAATGGCCCTGGCAAATCCCGAGTGGAAGGACATTTGCTTCATGTTATCCATCCAATTGTTTCCCTCTGTAATCTTTTTTTTTTTTTTTGGATGTGAAGCTGTAAACCAGACATCAGCCAGGAGTATTTTAGAGAACAGGAATTTTAGCCTAAGGATAAACAGCCAAATTCATTTGTTCACATCAGCATTTGGGAGTATACTCATATGTCTGTCCATCACTCTTCTGCCCAATAATTTCAGCCAGTTTCAGCAAAATTTGACAATAAGTTAGATGTCTTAAAGACATTACATTCTTTTCAGGCAAACAGGAAGCTAGGGAGAGAAGTAACCCCAGCATGAGGCTTGTTAGACATCAGAGAATCCAGAGGGAAGCGGATACTTGAGAGACACGTCAAGACGGCAAGCATCACTGCTTTGCTACTTGCTGACCAGTTTGCTATTCACTGTTTTAATTCCAAGGCACTATGGTGAATCTTATGACATTAGGACAAAGCTGGCCTTCATTTCCTCACAGCCAACATCTGTGTATCTGTTCTGTGCCCCATTCTGCCCCAGGTGTCTGCATATAGACCACCTTAAATCCTCTGAGGAAAGAGCGAGGATAGGCTCAATGGATCTGTCATCAGGGCAAACATTAAGGTCTAGGATAGCAACAGACACTCTGAGTGTCTGCAACGGTCCTTGCTTCCCACAGCATCACCCTTCACTTCTGTAGATGTTACTCCTCCTCCTTGTCTGGGGTGCCAGACTCGTTCTGTCACCTTAGCATCTGCAATGTGATGTGCTGGTATCACTGCAGCAGCAGTATGCAGCTTGGCAGGTTTCAGTGGATTAATTTATTTGCTGATCCCAAAAACCTATGGATGAGCATAACAGCAGGTACACGCTGAAGCTACTAACTAGTCCCTCCAGCTTCCTGGAACAGTTTGCCTGTATTGAGTGCATTTGCTCCCTGGTTTCATGACAGGGAAACTGAGAAGATTATACTGTAGTAGAGCGAAAGTGTCTAGACCCTTCCAAAGCTCCTAACAATACAGGAATTCTCTCCATCTATAAGCCCTGCGTTTCTTGCTTAATACCTTGAGTGTCTATGTGCAGCACTCTGTGTTGCGTACTCCAGCATGTGTACCCTCTGCAAAGTGAATTGTGTGATACAGAGCAAACCAAAGATGCTTTCTTAGGAGTCTGAAAAAGGTCCAAGAAGGAAATTCCGTTGAAATGTGCAGGAATGCAGCACATGTCTGGAGTTCCAGTTTGTTGAGACCCGTGTCTCATGGCAAGAGCTGGGGAATGCAGGATTTACACTGAATTTCCACTGCCAGGCAGGGACACTGCAGGATGAGGATCCCCAGACAGACAGAGGACCTGCAGCTTTTTCAGCCAAGGGACTGGAAACATAGCAGAGTCCTTCTAATATTCCTGAATGAGGTAATTTCTCTCATATTTGGACCCTGAAGCAAAACCAGTTTGAGTTTTGGCAATAGCTCCTTGTTTTCCCTTCAGCAACTGCCAGAAAAGAACTGAAGAATGGAATCACATTTATTTTATTTCCATTGTTTTTCCTCTGCTGTTTAGCTTCAGCCTTGGTTTCTTATTGCCTGCAGAAGCTGTGTGGGAATAGCTGGAGCTGATGGCAGTATCTCTGCTGCACAGGAAGGAGGGAGATAGCCTTCGTGCAAATTCAGACACAGTAGATTTTGAACTTGAAAACCTTTCATGTGTGATCAGTCAAAACAGAGCATTTTTCTGGCTTGCTTTAGCCACTAGATACAAGCCAAACCGCAAAGGAGAGTTTGGGAATGTTGATTTTTCCTCCCTGCCATATGAGTGCTTCGTCTGCAAACAGTTCTCTCCTGGGGAAGAAGCATTTCTTATCTTTAAATGAAGAGAGAACTGAGCTTTTCCTTCTATAATTAAGAAGACTCCAGCTGAGGCCCTTTTTCTGCTCTTTGCTAAAAACTGAAATTATCTCCTCTGTAACTGTGAGTTTTGAACATTTTGCTAGCCTTGTTTTCCCTGAACTTACACACTGTCACATACCCTGAGAAAACCTATTCCATTGCCTTTTGCAGGAAATGCCACTTGTCCCAGGAGAAGGCTGCTTGACTGATTTCTACCCTAATCTGACAGATCAAGGACACATTTTTCTTAAGCTTTTGTACCAAATTTCAGAATCTTCTGAGCTCCTGTGGTCACAGTTAGAAGTCACGATAAGAAATAGGGCAGGCTACAGTGATAATCAGAGAGGTAGAAATAATTTGTCAGTTACAACTGTATTTCCAGAGCTGTAGACTTAGGGGAAATTTTTGAAGCAGCAGCAGGTAGTCCAAAATCAAATGCAGAAAAAGAAAGGATCTGTTAGGCAAGTGTAGAACTAAAATGAGAAAAATGAGAAATAAGTAAACAGTGGCTATTTAGCCTAGTTTAGATTTAACTTATCTCAGAACCACTGAGCAGTACTGTATAAAACAATTAATGATTCTGTATGTTTACTTTTTGAAATAGATAGGTGGGCATTAGATTAGAAAACGTTGAAAGGCTCTCAGCTGGAGAGAAGGTTAAAAAAAGCAGCATACCTACTTTTGTGGCTTCTTTTGTGATTCTAGCCATTGCTGTGCACAAAAGGGCTGTAATGTAGACTTGGGACAAACAGGAAGGGATTACAGGAAAATAATTAGCATCAGCAGGTAGGATAAAACAGTAGGAAGCTGTTGTACCTGCCTTTTTGTTCTGATGAGCAAGCCCTCCTGTGCACCACTTAGTGCAATACTGTGCAGAGTTGTAGCAGACTTAGAGCAAATCTGAACCTGTCTCCTTTGAAACGGTATGTTCTCTTTGTTGGTTATAGATAAATAATAGCAGTGTTTACTAGAATTAAATATTCTTGTTTTCATTAATATTTGAGGGTTTCCATTATATTTTCAGAGAACCATTTCTAGTGCTAGGCATAGGCTAGCCAAGAGTTCTGTCAGCAGTCTTCTGATGCAAGAATTAAATACCTCAGTATGCAAGAATTAACTACCTCAGTGCCCAGTAGCAGATTTGATAGAAGGGAATAATGTGCTCATACCCCAAACAATGTGGGCTATTTGCTCAAGCCTGCCTCCATGAGCTATGGTACATGGGCAGTGCTCTAATGTAACCTGTGCATCAGGGAAATCACTGCTGACTGATCTGACACTAGAAACCCCTTATACCACCAGTGCAAGGTTTACTGGAGAACATCTCTCCAAATCCTCGAGCTGCAGCCCCCCACATGCTTGGCAGTGAGTTTTCATCTAGTTCCAAGAAGACCTTTCTTTATTGGAGTGAGAATATTTAGCAAAAAACATACCTCAAAGACCAGACTACCACTGCATTTTGGAGTGGAACAAATCCAGACAGCTTTCATTCTTTTCTCAATGTGAGCTATAAAGTCTGCGAGAATCTCAAAGCACTGTATTACTCCAATAAACCTTTATGGTAAGAGGTATCTGGGCAACAAGCTTAAACAGGAATTGTATCTACTATGAGGGAGGTGTCTTACCAGCGTAAATCACCTTGCTCCAGGGCTGTCTTAAATAACCCAGAGACCCTGGGCACAGTGCCTGAACGTATGCCATTCTCCACGTGTGAGAAAGTCGAGTGAGCTCAGGCTTCCTGCATGTGCCAGAAAAGCAATACATCGTACACAGCTGGGCTCCCTGCACACACCATGCAGAGCTGCTCTGTGCATAAGCAACCAGCCAAATTAATTGGACTATTTGTGTGCACATACAGTAACTCCACAGCATGTACACTGCAAGTCCAGTGCACCTGGAATTACACCCCACACCCAGCCTTGGAATCCCTCTCCCAGCTGTCCCAGGGCAAATCTGCTTTGGGGACAGGCTTACATCAATGTTGGTTTGTTCCAACTGTTTTTCTGTTGTTTTTCATTAACTTCTCATTGTTTTATAGCCCTTCTCACCTGTCGTCTTTGTCCTCTTCTGTCCCTTTTCTGCCTGCTCCATGGCATGGCAGGGAGATACCAGACATGCGTCAGCTCCTGAGCCACAGTGGAAACATCTAGAATTCTGCACAGCTTTTATAGTGCTTTGAGCTCACCAGCAAGGTTTTTTTACCCAAAGAGCTGCACTTTTTCTTCCAGAAAGTCCAGCTGTGACATGTATCCAGTTCAGCCAAATGAGCTTCCTGACAAAGTACATTCCACAGCTAGTGTTTGCTCACCCAAGGAAACCACCCTTTGCTGTATACATGGAAGGGTTTTAATCCTGCTGTCCCGTGGCAGAGAGAGGAATTGGGCGATGACCCTAATAAATGGTCCAATTTTTTGCAGAGCAAAAAAGCACTGGAAAGTGAAAAATGCATTAGAAAACACCCTTTCACCTCTCCCAGGAAATCGTTTCTTTCTTTGGGAATAGTCAAACCTTGTAAAGAAAAGTTCTTGTTATTTAGGTTAATTAATAGTTAATTAATTCTCAACAGTGGGAGCTTAATTAAACTCAACAGTGGGAGCTGGGCTAGATCCCAGGCCAGGAGTGTTGCTAGTTAAGCCTGAGTTGAGAACTGTTAACCTGGAGTGAAACTCAAGTGTTTTGGTGCAATACCACTGTAAGAGAAAAATGGTGCTCACGCTGTTTAAGGGGTTGCCACATTTGCTTTGCCTTTGTGGGATTAGCATGACATGTGTTACTGTCACATTCGTAAAGCTGTCATAAATAATTAGCATACACTTTCTACTTTTGAATAATCCTTAATAGCAACTTTTATTCCCCTGACTGACCTCTGAAGAGGAGCCTCGCAGATAGTCCAAAGAAAGCAGTCCCAAACACCTCTCTTTGGAAGCACTGTCCTCAGCAAATTAGACACAGAGGCCTTTGGAATGGTCTTCTTTCCAAATGTCTGCAGGTTTTATGGAGGCTAATGATGTAGCTGAGAAGCAGCGTCTGCACTTTAGGTTGAATTCAGACATTTTCCGTGCTCAAATAATTCCAGCTGCTTCGCTGGCTTCCTTTTTCCTGTAGATTCCTTTCCGATTGATGTATTTCATACTGACAGTTTTTACAGATATTGGCGCTGGTCAAACAGAATTCCTGACCAAAATCCAGACAGGAATTTCTTGTAAAATAGTATCTGTCTTTCCTACCCAGCTGCTGCTCATTTGGGGTAGGAGGGAAGGTGGCTTTAAATTTGTATTTTAGTTACACAAAGTTAGTTGAGGGTTTTTTGCATTTTAGAATAACTAAAATGGAAATCCAGGTTAGCTGTCGTGTATGGACCATTCAGATGAGTGGAAGCAGGAGAAGAAGAGTGGGACAGTCCATCTCTACAGGGAGCAGTAATGTGTGCACAGAGCCCCCAGATTAGCTTATCCTGGCTCCTTGGTGTAAAACGAAATGCCATAGGGTATCAAAGGAAAAGGTCTTCTGGGTCAGAACATGACGTTGTCTCTCATCCCACAAGCAGCTCTTGTTTCAGCAAAACTTTGAGGTTTGGACTGGTAATAGAAGCTGCAGGGACCTTAGAGTCTTTTTCCATAGCTGCAAGAATATGCTTCTTCCTGTTTGCCACTTACAGCCTGCAGTTTACATCAACAGTGGGATCATTACATTTATCACCTTCAGTTATGCAGACAGTCCCAAAATTGGCCGTCACACTCTGAAGCAATCCAAATCCTTCATTTCTTTGGATAGTCAGTCTAGTGAGAATATTGTATTTTACATGTAATGCCCATAGGAATATAATGGTCCCACTGTACGTACATACACTTACAGCTTATGTCTTAAATCCTGTAATAACTTTAGGAACAAATGGTCATCATGGCTGTAGCCTTTTCTATGATGGGAAAAATCAGTAAAGAAGGAAAATGTGCCATTTGTGTAAGCCAGTATTTTAACATACATGAAGATAACAGCAAATCTCAGGCAGCAACAGAGCTCTGCAAATCAGTGGAATGCTTGTGAATACAAATGCTACAACAATTCCAGTGTACAGTAGCTGTGCAAGCCCTATTCATGCTTATCATGGTTTATTAGAAGTACAGCAATGTGTCATCATGCCTTTCAGGACTGTCTTCTTGCAGCTTGACCTTGTCTCCAACATGGATTTGCATAGAAGATCCTGGGTGTAGGTTGTTCCTTGCAGGCTCAGGTTTGCAAAATCAGAACCAGTAATCCTTTCCTTGACTCTGGAAGTCAGACTCTGCCCTCAATTGTCCTTGGGAAATGAAGCTAAATCATTACTCTGGATTTGGGAGCAATATTTGGGTGTGAAGTTTTTCCTGACTGTGATGCAAAATGATACAAGTACTTCAGAAGTCTTCCATTCATGAAATTGTAGTGCTGCTTATCATCAAATTAGCAAAACACACTTCTCTTGCAAATGGGCTTCTTTATAGTCTAACTGGAAGGATGCAAGCACTGAAAAGTGGCCAGTGATGCACTATGTACCATTATTTTCTGCGTTGACAGTTGGGAAAATAATATTGTAGCATAGAAGTTTAGTTGGAATTGTTTGTTGGACTAATAACAGTTTAAAAAACAAGAAATAAATCCAGCTGTTAGGAAAAAATGTGTTGTTCGAGGTAGATGAACTTCCATTCTGGGAACTATTTTCATGTCTGCAGATCATATGCAGGAGTGGACAAATGGGTTTGCTTTTCCTTGTATACAAATGTAGAACAAGCTGAGCAATTAAGAATTGGATACCAGCCCATTTAAGGAAGATCACTGCATTTAGTTTTGCTTTTTGACCTCAACAGCAGAGTGGTGTGACTGAAAATACACCCGCACTGCACGAAATCAAAGTCTGCTAGACAAACAATAGCAATGTCCTTTTCTAAAGCATCCTTGAAAAATACTCGTAATTTCTTGCTAAGATTGATCTCTGCCAGGAAACTTAAGTAGTCAGTTACTATTTTAAATAGTAATCGGTTTTGGTGGCTGACAGTTGAAGCTCAACTTCATGTGGGGTTTCATTGCACAGAAAGTACAGGGAGGAATGGGCTGTGTTACCTCATAGTGGCCTTAAGATAATACTTGATATTAGGTAGTCTGAAGATTTACAATGGCACCCACCCAAGATTTACCCATGGCACCCACCCTGCAGCTTCCAGCTGTCCTGTTGCTTCTGTGAAGAAGCTGACCCTCCCGAGAAAGAAGTCTCCCTCACACAGTAGCCCCTACAGAAGTACCTGGAGAGACTGCTCCTGAGTACTCCCTTGATGATATTGCAGGTGATACTATTTGAGAAGATCATATAAAAATGCCCAAAGGGACAATGACTAAGCTCCCCAGAAGAAGAATGGGAAAGTGGGAGAAACACAATCCTAGCTGAGGAACAGGATCAGAGAGGTAGCTTTACTCCCTGTAGCCTTCCTATGTAGCTGTAAGATTTTGTCACATAAAATCATGTTTTTAAATTTATTTAGGGATTAAAGATGCAGGTGAGTGCCTTTGATTAGACTCCAAAGCCTCTAAAAATAACAGTTAAATAGCTCCACAGCTTTGAGGACCTGTATCTCGGTTTGCTGCTTGCACAGTGGATATAAGTGTGGCTCTGCCATGGAGATGACTCATCAGAGCCTGTGATGCACCTGGGTACCTTAGTGATGATATCTCTATACAGCCCTGCAGGCAATAAGTTGTCTCTTGGCCTTATTTGCCTCAGTGCTAAACAACGTTCAGCCTGTGCTAATGTGCCATGATGTGTTAATATCGATGATTTTCAGCAGCTAAGGTTCAGGCTGTGAGATCACTGTCTTGTTTCCTTCACCAAGATGTGTAAGAGTAGGGAAGAAATTATGTGTTTATATGTGTCCTTGTTTCTTTTCCCCCACTGTGTAGCATTAATTGGTGATTGAATGCAAAATTTCCTTTCCCCTGTTTGTTCTTACAGGACTCACATAGGAGTTAATTGCCAAAAAGAAAATTTCATTATATAACAGTATAAGGGTTGACAAAGCCCGTGTGGGTGTGGAACACTTTGAAATGCTAATAATACTCCTTCTTCTTTGGCAATAGGGAATAGGCAAAATAGTCTGTGATGTAATGGTCTGACTTGGCATTTACAGTTTGCAAGACTGTTTAGCAACTCAGCAGTTTAGGATTAGAGTTACCAGCAGAGAGAAATATTGTTGCTTGAAATTGTGACATGGTTTTTATAAACTTCCTTCTTTTACAGATTCGGTTAAACAGCAGAGGACTTATCTATTCTGTTGGTCTCCTGCTGGCATCTGTTTTTGTCACAGTATGTATATAGTCTTTTGTTCTTCATTTCCAAAAGAGTGATTTTGATAGACAATTTCTTCAACTGCTCTTTTCTCACCTCCAGCTGTAATAGTGGTTGCGAAGTCTGTTGTTAAGGGATAGGAATGGTCACTCCTACTATAAAATTCCCAACACCTTAATCTGGCACTTTGGAGAAGCTATTGCTTTCATAAAATGGCTCTCATATTTGTATATCATTAGTTATTTTTCATGCTAGAGTTGAAGCAGATCCCTTGATTTATGATGAGATCCATTCTCCCGTTGGACAGGTAGACAAAATGCTGGATAGTTTTCTTTGGCCCTCTGTAGGAACCTTCTGAAATACAACACAGACCAGAACTAATAGTGCTTGGACATGACAATGTTTCTATTGAAATGAGTACCTCATGTTCCCTGACCTGTCAAAGTCCAGTATAGCACTCTAGAAACGATAGAGAGAAGAGGATTTATGTGACTTCTTCCAAATCTTGAGACGAGCTGCTGTAGGGAGTCCTCCTGTGCGTTGCACACCAACACAATTCCCACATACACAAGGCTTTAAGAAGCTTGTGTGGGAGCAAACTGGGCAAAGTCAAGCACAACCTTAGACTGTGTGGCTCTAGATTTTGATGCAGAAGGGCACATGAAGCATTTTGAGTGAAGAAAAATGAACCTGGCCTTTGAAAATGTTTCTGATTGAATGAAATGTGATTGTTCTTGACAAAGTGAAATTCATTGCAGAAACTTAAGGCCCTTGGGCCAGGACTTGAGGTAATACAAGTCAGTGTGGCTTCAATGACTGTGAGGGGGCTACTCTGATTTACTTCAGCTGTGGTCTTCAGCTCACTTGTTGCAGTACTTGCATTGTGATTGCTTCCAGGTGACCATGATCAGTAAGGGGACAGTCATCTTTGTGCTTCTATAATTGAGAATGGCATTTACCGCTTTATTCAAAATGTTCCTGCTGTGGTAGCTTACTCTGTGTTTATTGTAGGTTTTTGGCGTCCACATGAACAAATGGAAACTGGATAAGAAGCTAGGGTGTGTGTGCCTTTCCCTTTACGGCATCTTCCTGTGTTTCTCCATCATGACAGAATTCAATGTTTTCACTTTTGTGAACTTGCCAATGTGCAGAGATCACTAATGCAGGTGGCAGACTGTCAGGAGGAACTTCCTTCTTACCTGTGCAATACAAACCACGGCTGGCATCTTCTGAATGCGGTGCACCTCCAAGTCGTGACATATATCCTCTTCACTGTTCATAGGACCCGTGGCCTCATCTAGGTCTGCCCTCTCCCTGACTCCCCACAACCTGGAAAAATCCTGCATCGATGTGAAGATTATTTTTTTCAACATTCATGTGATTTCCTAGCTCAGTTTTTGAACAGTGTGACTGGGACTCTAGATGAACTGGCTGCTAACTGGCATCAAGCCAGGCAAAACTGGTCTGCTACAATTCCTTCTTTTTTTAAGTTATTTGATGGAAGACTAATCTAATTTATGACTTAAGATTATTGCCACAATGCAGAAGAGGGTACATCGTACAGGGGCTGATTTTCAAGGAGAATCGTGGGAATTTTTTTGGTTGGTGTTTTGTTTGGGCTTTTTTAGTATTGTTTTGGTTTGGGGGTTTTGTTGTTGTTGTTGTTGTTGTTTGGGGTTTTTTTTTTAATTGCCAGAGATCAACGTCCTCTCTTGCAGCTTCTCCTTCTGAGCGTTGAGTCTCCTCTAACGATCCAAAGGTCACAGGGCAGTGTAATATGGAAATACAATTCAAGGTACTCAGCATATGAATGGATTTACTGCGTATTAAAAGAAGACTGTCAAGGCAACAGACGATGACTTTTTACCATAAATAATGAATCTTGTACAGGTGTGATGGGGAGCGCAAGGTAAACGTGGATTCAAAGTGAACACTGCTACTATTTTACTACTAATGTTGGAGTTTTATTACTAGAGTGTTTATGGTATTTCCAAGCAATAGTTTGATCGCCAGCCCAGGAGGGCTACCAAGGAGGTGTCCTGGTTTTTAATAATCTGCATGTGGAAATGGAAGGTCAGAACTTTCTCTGCTTCTTCAGATTTCTTGTTTTGGGGGGATTCAATAGTTCACGTCTTATTCGTTTTGAGAAGGACCTAGGTATGTGTCGGAACTTTTCTAAATGAGTTACAGACACTGGTTTCTTTAAAAGGAAAGAGGCATATTTTGCACAGACATAGTTACTGAAGTCATAATTTGCCACTCTTCAAAGAATACACTGGACCTGGCCAGATATTTGTCTTCTTAAGCCATTGAACTTATCTGATAACAGATCATGTGGATTCATCACCCCTCCTTTGGGAGGGAGGAAGACAGAGAGAGAGATGGCACTTTTTAAAATGTGGAATATCTTCAATGCAGACTCATTCACAGATCTTAAGTTATTGTGAAAGTTTAGCTATTCATTGTTCCAATATTCCTGCTAGATTTTGTATAATTCTGTATTAATATGCAGGCAGATTCCACCCCATGAGAAACACCATCACAGCTTCATTTGTATGTATTGATACTGTGGATTCTTGCCAGTGCTGGCCCTTGTATTTACTTTAAGCACTGATCACTTCTAATTCATTTGGTATGTTTTTTCCTCTTTCTTGTATATGTTCTACTATGAAATGTATTAAGATACTACCAGCTAGGTGAATGTTTTTGTCTATGGTACAAACAGTGGCAAATATTGGTAGTAAAGGCACAGCAAACCCTATGTAAAAGAAAGAAAGGAAAAAAAAAAACAAAACACCAAACCCTGAACTACAGCAGGAAAAAAACCTCCAACTAAAAAAGAAAAAAAAAAAAAAAAAAAAAAAGAAAGCAAGCCCCATTCACAGACAGAAAGCCAATTTTTAGTTCATTTGCACTTTTGGAAGTGATTCTTTGGGCTTGATTTTCTTTGAGCAAAATGTTGTAAATCAAAATATTTATACCCTGTGGTTTACATTCAGCTCAGCACCTGATTTTCTTTCTTTGTTACACTAAATGTGTGGAGGCACTGGCAGCCGTTGCACTGTGCGTGGCGAGGAAGTCCAGTGGAAAAACCTGTGTACCGCTGGCCTCGGTGAACAAAGTGTGCTTGTGGATCCCTGGCAAGAAGAAGGAAGGATCCAGGGACAGGCAGCAGAGAGAGTCAATGACATGCCTGCGTCATCATTTTTCATTCTGGAAAACAATTGTGTTGCTACTTGTTGAGCTATGCAGCCTGTTGTTTGAGCAGCCTTCTCCTAAACTATGCCCGCTGGAAGTCCTCTTGCGTTAGGGAGCCCACTGTACCTTCATGTTCCTTCTTTTTTTGTTGCTGTTGTTTCTTTTTGTTGTTGTTGTTGTTGTTGTTGTTAATGAGATTAATAATAATAATAACCACTAAAATGCCTAAAATACTTCCTTAAATCAAACAATGTTAGCAACGATGTGGCACATTTCACTAAAATCCACCCCACAAATACACAGCTATACTCTTGTAGCGAGATGCAGTTGCTCCTAAGCAGAGTGTTTCCTTGCTGACAGAAGGGACAGATTTGGGGAAGAAAGAGAAGTTTCACATCAGGGCCTATTATTACTTCTATTTTGAATATTTATACTGCTGCTCCAATGGAGCCAGTTAGATCTATTTCTACGAAATAGCCATTACCTATCCCGTGGCACAAAAACTGCATGAGTATTTTTTAGGAACTTTTCCTATTGGTGTGCATTAAATACTGTAGTGTATTGTAGCTTTGCATTGTATGTAAAACCTGAAATACCTTGTTTTGACATTTGTGTGTTGTGCAAGAATGTTCTGCAAGTTGTTTGTTCTAAACGGAAGCAAAAGGTACATTGAACTGCCATTATCTGTGCCATATATAAATTGATAAGCACTTCCTATATTGACAGTTTCAGCAAGATGTGCTTATGATTTGCAACCAAATCAACCAGTACAGACCTGGTTTGGAACAAGATAGACCAACTGAATGTGTGCATTCTTGGTTTTGTCTCCAAAAGACAGCTTCTCAAGCTTGTTAGCATAATCAAAGCTGTGGAAAAGTCCCCAAAGCAAAAAAAAAAAAACTCAGCAATTTTTAGCACCCTTCCTGTATGACATCTCCAAAACTCACATAGGCAGTTAGATTCAAATGCAATGCATGTCGATAGCTTTACTTTATCAAGCCAAGCAGAGGACTGAGTCTGAGGGGTTCTCTCGTCCTGATGTTAGATTGTGGAATTTGCCATTAGCTGTGCCATTAGCCAGCGTCTGGCCTCGGTTTCCCAGTGAGAAGCTCAGCAGTGCCCATTGCTGCCCAAACTCTGGGCAGTCACTGGGATGCAGGACCACGGGAGCCCATCAAGGGCAGCTGCCCCCTGCCCTGCACGGTGTCTGGGCTGGCAGAACCCCTAGGGGCATGGGGTGGGACAAGCTGTGGTGGGGCTGGGGCTTGGTGGTGCAATGGTTGGGGGGTGGCTGGCTGGGGGGAAGGAGGGAGCTGAGGCAAAAAGGGGCTGTGGAGAGCCCAGGGTTTGGAGGGCTGGGGGAAACCAGGGGTGAAGCCAGTTTGGGTTGGGGTTTTTTTAAATGACTGTGATTCATTTGTGGTTTTATTCTTTTGAAAGCAAGGGTCACCTTCATGTCTGAGGCTGCTCTGATCTTCGGACCAGCTGACTGTTTTTGTTTCCATTCCTAGCAGTTTCAGATGATTCTTAATGAGTATTTCAAAGGGAGATTAAAGAGCGTTTTCCACAGCGGAGAGCGCTTCATTGCAGCTCTGACTTTGACCTGATTTAAATATGTGATCCCTTCCTAGTTTCAACTCTGCTCAACATGTGGATGGTCTTCCTTTGACAGAAGTTCAAAGGCAGAATGATAGGATATGATACAATATGAGGAGATCTTAAGACATGCTGAAAAAAACTGCTTTTGCCCCTACCAATGCTGAATTTTTACTTGCTTTTTAGTTTTTTCTTCTTTTTTCCCCCCCTTTTAATTTTAATATACTGCACTTTTTGGTAATAAATTTCTGCAATAGGAACACCAACCTGAAATATGTGCATGGCTGGAGATTTTCACTGGTATAATTTGGGTTTTTTCCCTATGATGCTACTTGTCTGCTTTGTTTTCAGCTTTCTGTCCTCAGCTGTTTCACTGAAATAAGTTGATTGGCATGCTTTGGATTTGTGATATTCGTGCTTGTGAAAAACAAATGCTTGTTCTTAACATTCAGATAGATGCGTGACTGGCTTTTTTCTTGACAAAACAAATCAGGTAGAACTGCAATCTAGTTTTAGAAAAACAATGTTCAATTGAGGTGGAGCAACCTGAGGGTAACATTTAATATCCTGCTGTCAGAGCAGGAATTTTGATATGCCTTTTCCAAATAACCGTATTGATACTTGTGAGATAAAATGTAGACTGCATATTGTTGGATAACTTTTTAGAAAACCATAACTTTCTGCTGATTGACAAATGTTTCTTATGTGAAGACTTTTTGGAAGCCCTAATCCTTTCAAATCTCACAGAGATGCAATACTGTAAGATTTATCTGTTTCAAAGTTATACCACTGGAGCTTTAAACTTGTTTAAATATATACTTTAAAAATGAATCTCAGTGGACCATGCTTAGCTGGATTTAAATCTACTCTGTATTCATGAAGTTTAACTTGATCAGTAGCCATTCTAAGTTAGTCTAAAACAGACTTAAATCCAGGTAAGAATGTCTGGTTTAGGTTTGTAGAACTTAAACAGAATCAGTTTAAAGCCCTGCTTTTAAGTAAAGCAGGGGAAATTTGAATATTTGGAAGACCTCAGCCATTTTGCTTCAAATTTAAAGAGCTGCAGAGTTTGAGTATTGGGTGTACCAAGTATAATGCAAGGCTTAAAGTTAGAGGAAGAGAGTTTTCAGTATTCACTGACTTAAGTGAAAGTTGACCTCTATTGAAATCAGTGGCAAAACCCCAATAATTGTTCTGTAGGGTCAGTGTATATGTTTGCAGCCATAGGTCCTGAAAAGGACTGTTGCACTTTGGTTTTTAAAGATGAATGATTTTTTAATTTTCTTACCTGAATAGATAAGTGAATAACTATTAATATGACTAGGTACCTTTAAGGGAATTTACATGAATATCTCTTAGCACTTAGTGGCCTCAGATCTGAAGCATATTACATAAATGCATCTACTTCCACCCAAACTGCTCCAACCTGTTTGGCTGAATCTCTGCAATCAAGTGTGGACAAATCCATTCCTTTTGGAAAAGTTTTATTTATTCATGGGAAAGCAATGAGGGAAGAAGCGTCAGGTTTTTTCATTGTGTACCAGGGGATATAATTTGGCTGTGAAATCTATTGTTCACTGCCCTGAAGCAGCCTGAGAATCTAGGCCACGTTATCCAAGTTCGGGCAGAAGCATCTAATTTCAGGAAAGCTTCTAAAAAAGCACAATTTGTTTAAAGCAACAGATTTTGTAATGTATTTATATAGTTAAAATGACTTTATTGTGGTATATTTTAGGTAGATTTTTCTTTTACTTTTTTCTAATAGCCTTGGAGAACAAGTTTTAAGCCTTCCATAACAAAACAACCTGACAGAAATCTTGTCAATATGATCTTTGTCTGCCGGGTAGGATTTGAATGGTGCTAAAAGTCAACGTGATCATTTTATAGCAACAATTTAACATAACCTTTTTATTATCAGTTGAGGGAAAACATAACATTGCATGCCTGAACCTGTGAGGATGATTGTAGTTGATTACAGATCTGCTCAAACGTTGAGCATTTGCCTCTGAAGTTTTCCACTGGCATGCCTGGCAAGGAAAGCAAGGAGCTTGGATTCCCAGAGGAATAATCCCTGTTGCTGGACATTTGTCTATCTCATGCTGTAATGAAAGGAGGGAGCCGTTGGTGCACACCACCCCTTGGTTACTGGTTGTTGCCTGCTAGCTTGGAATGATACTTGCTCCTTTTTCATAGTAGAAACACAGATTTCCCTTAGGACCAAGTCTTACCTTAATTCTAGTCAGTGTTGTTGCCTGGCTGATAGGTGCTGGAGCAGGTGAGGAAACAAGTGCTGCGTTCACTTTGTGCATGTAAAGACAGACATTTGGTTGTGGGAGACATTAACTGCAGAAGTGTTTTGTGGAGAGAGAGGCCCATAACATAAGCAAGTTTTAGTAATCATAGGGATATGTAACTCTGCCATTAGGAATGAAAAATAAAGACCTCCTCACTCATGCAGTGAGAACTATGTACAACTGGTGGGGTCATTTCAGTAAAGCAGTCCCCTGAGTAGCAAACCACCACGTCTCTGAAGGAGACCTGTTGTAGTAGTTGTGGTACCATCAGCGTACGGGTACATGGCTACCATACAATCACTGTCATTTAGTGAGTGTTGGAGTTTCCAAGTTTTAAAAGCAAATTAGCCAGGGGACGGCAGGAGCACCGATGTCCTTTCTGTCCTCTGGGACATGTCTCCATTCTGGGCAGCCTCAGGTTCTCATGGCTGGCACAGCTCCTGAGAAAGTTGGGCCTCAGGCAGCTCTCGTCCCAGCCAGCGTAACTGTGCCCATGGCCAGCAGCGTGTTGTGGGAGAGGCTATCAAGGTAGCCACAGACCATGCTGCCATTGACCAGCACTCTTCAGCTGGGACATACTTCTGAGCCCAGCTCTCAAAGGGTCTCAGGACTGCCCAAAGTGCTACACTTGAAGAAGCAGCAGGGAGCATGCTGCCTGCCATCACTGGGTAAAACCCACCCCAGTGCAAGGGGCTGGGGGTATTTGCAGCTCTTCCCTGGCCTGATTCAAGTCCTGGCACACTACGGCAGGCTGTGGTTGAGCAGGCTCCTAAATTGCAAGTCCAGAAAGTGCCAGAGCCCTTGCTTAACCTGAAGCACATACCTTGTCGTGCAGAGGTCTGTGTATAGAAAGCTAAGCACATACTTAAATGTTTTGCTGAGAAATTTGGTTTAGTGAATCCAGCTCTTTGACATCAGCAGGGTTTATTTAAGTGCCCAACAAAAGCAGCACTTTGCACAGCCATGCAAAAGTGCGGTCTAAGAGTGAGGGCTCTCATAGGGAGCAACTGCAGCAAAATGTTCCCATTTGAGGGGGGTGGAATCCTGGTGACCAGTGAGCAGATGACTCTGATGAGGAGAGCCCGTAACAAATGTGCCTTGGGTTAAAATCAGGGAAGTGACTTTTAGGAGACTCTGTAAAAGTTTTATAAACTGCTCACTGGGAGTCAGCTACTGAGGTTTTTACTACTGATGTTATTTAGGAAAGTAGATTTGCCTCTTAGGTTTTGCCTTGATGTGGTCTATCGCTTTCCTGTGTGCCCCTCTAGAAGGCAGTAGCCCATGATAGTAGCTCTCCTGTGCAAGTAGGACCTGATGCTGAGCTTTTTAAGCAAGGTTTTTTAATTGAGCAAGAAGGGCTTTGGATCAAGCCCAAACCCGGGGCAGTCTGCTGATGGGGTTGTGCAGTGAACTTTCTGCAGCACCCTGCAGGCACATGTCCAGTTGGTCTGTTCACCAGCAGCAGGGTGCCCCTCTCTCCTTGCTTTCTCAGCAGCTCCTGCTAGCGCAGAAAGGAGAGCTGAGCAGTTCCTTGGCTTGCCATATGCTAGTTAATTCATTTGGTGTTCTCGCATTTCTAAAGCATGCACAGGGCTTGGGTGGGGTCTTTTGGATCTGAGGATCCAGCTTGCTTTCAGAGGAAATGGAAAAAGAATGTTGCATTGCAAACTTTGAGCTAAGATACCATAGCAGTAGTTCTGTCCCATGTCCCCACTTGGTGCAACTGCATCTGTAGGCATAAAGACAGTGAAGTATGAAGGGTCACATCTAGGACCCTCTGATGCTGTTGACTACTCTTGAGCTAGCACTTGAAATTAAGTTGAAAGTCATATTACAAAAACATGTTTTTACATCCTGACTTTGAGTCCTGGTGCAATTTGTGTGTAAATAGGATTGATTACTCTTGGCAGGACTATGGTAATGAGAGACAGTTTGCAGGACCTGGTCCTGTATTAGTATCCATGTCACTGCTTGACTTCAGTTGGTGGAGGACAGCATTTGTTGAGAAAGGGTTAATTTTCTATAGGATGGCTAAGTAGGATGCCATACTGTGGCTACAGAAACCAAATACAGTCCCTAGCAGAAGTCAAACTTCCTTCCTGGCTGTTACAGCCTTAGAATTGCATCTTGTAATTTTCTTAGCAAATGCTAAAATAATGAGAACTAAGCTAAGGGAAGAAGGGAATGAGGCTGAGGGAAGGCAAGGGAGAAGATAAACTCTGTAGTACTGTAGTTTGTGAGCATTTCAGTGAAGAGGGCTTGAAGTTTTCCTCATGCTGTCTACAGGCACAGAGTGCACTGTCCCGCAATCAAGGGCACAGGTGTGTAGACAGATGTGCTCTGGCTGCAGCTGTGTCAGATGAAGAGGTGGTGACCTTTGTCCACCATCTGCAGCAAACACTCTTCTTTTTCCTCTTTGCTGAAGCTTGCCGTCTGTCTGGCAGAGCTGCTTGTATGATTGTGCATTGATCAATGTCAACACAATGGGGGGTTGTTTAAGCAGTTCAATGGACAGTTACTTCTAGGAGCACAGCTGTTTTGGGAGGGCACATCTCTCTGGGACTTAAGATGCTGTGTATAGGAGGATTTCTGATAGAGAGGACATACGTACACTGTCCCTGTTGGGATGTGACATTAAATCTTTTTCAAAAGCAGACATCCCCTTACACCCAGCAGCCACTTGCTTGTTTCCTTCAGATTTTTATCTTGCTCCTTGTGTTGCAAAGATTCAGGATTTTGCTTCCACTTTCTATCTCATAAGCTGAATCCCTCTAGCTTTGAAGGCTGACACACATCTTCCTTAACATAGAATTCATGCACTGGACTAGAAAAGTGCGATGTAGTTTTTGATCCAGTAAATTGATGGGAGAAGATGCAAGAAGATCATTTTTTGGCACACTGATGTCAAAACAGCTTGACTCTTAACCCGTGTAAGCCTACTGTCTGCCTTTAAAATGCCCAAACCATTCAAATTACCAGTCACTAACACAGTACGTGGGAAGACTTTTCCTAGGATGTCTTTTCAAAGACTCCACAAAAGGAAATTTGCACATATGAGGATATTTTATATTTTAAGTTGCCTCAAAATGAATGAAATGGATAGAACCTGCTCAGTTCCAGTTATGCAAAGACACTCATTGTACAATAAACATAATTGATCTGATTAAGTTGTTATAGATCTGACCTGGGCCTTTTACACTTTATGAAGCCAGACTAGACTATAATATATTAGTTTTACTAAGGGACTCTAGTCCTAAGTTCATGTAATTCATTGGCAGATTTTTGGCATTATTTTTTTTAAATGTATGAACGTAGATTTATCTTCAAGCAATATATATATATATATATATACACGTACTTTACGTAGTATGTCCACTGTTGTTAAAATGAAGCCCTGTGGTAACCAGCTGCCATCTGCATAGGAATAAAGCCCTATAATGGCAACTGCTAAGATGCTAAGTGTATCAGTATTTAAGATAATCTTACATACATCTATTTATAAATGCAAGAGATGGTTATTAGTTTTTATTTGTTTCCACATTGTATTAGCAAGGTATTGTGAGTGGTGCATGGCAGTTGCATATCTATAATATAGCAGGTTAAAAGCTTAAACAGCTTATCTTTGTACATTCAGTAATTTTTCTATCTGTAATTATTGTTAGTCATTCGAAATTCCAGTTGCATTTTCTGAACATAAAGACAGCTTTGAAAAAGAAAAAAGAGCATGCATGAGATATTGAAGAGGTCAGGAAATTCTGCACTGAAGTATTTTTACATTTTATTTATTTATTTATCATACAGTAAGAGCTGAGGTCCTGGTTCAAGAAAACATTCCCCATGCTGGCAGAAGATTTAGGAACCTAATTTCAGTCCACACCTAAAGCTAAGGCCAGGTTTTCTTGAATCAGGGACCACACAGACTAAGCCATTAAAAGCATCATACTATCCTTTTCAGTGGCCACAAAAAGTGGCGAGACCTTCTCAGATACTTCTTGTAACTTACATTAGTAGAGAAGCTGAGGATCACTGAGAGACCCAAAGATGATTCTGCAATGCTCACCTCTTGATCTATAAGGTTAGAAATACATAAATAGCAAATACTTGTTGCACTCTAATGTTTGTAATATCAGTGTCATGAGGTACCATTTGCAATAATTAAAATTCACATTTCATAAGATACCAACAAGTAGATTATTTTTTTAGTGGGGTTTTTTGTTTGTTTGTTTGTAATCTTTTTTTAGTAAGGAAATAACTTTCCTTTGCCTAGTTTTCCGCAGCTCCCTTAAACAGTAAATGGCTCTGGTTAAATGTGAAGATCTTTCTTCAAAACAGATGTCATGTGCTAGCAAATGCTCCGGTGAAGCTGACATTTATTGTCCCAGCTTTATGACAGGGTAGTTACCATTTACTGCAGGCAAGGATCTCCACCTTGAAATCCTGCAGTAAAAGTGGTTCCAGCACTCGCAAATGTAATACTCCCCTATTTCCACTGTGCTGTTTTGCTTTTGGATAGGTCAATAGATCTCCATTGTAGAAGCATTTATCACGTCATTGCTATTGGTGTGAATTACAGCAGGGCTTGTTGTTGGGAAATACAAAAGCAATGATGGAGTAATTTTACAGACAGTGTATTGGTTGGGGGAAACTGGAAGCCTATATTTCAACAGCTGTTAAAGACTTGGGATTTTTCAGATTAGAAAATAAAAAATTGGAAGATAAAGGCTGATTGCATAAAGTACTCCATCAATCTTTCATCAAATTTTGTATAATGTTCAAGATTTGCATAAAGTGAGCTTCCACATTCTGTCAAGCACAGAGCTCAGCCGAGTTGTTTGTCCTAGATTCTCAGAAACAATCCTTTTCTTTCAGTAATTCTCACTGGTGAGTCAAAACCTCTTAGTGTAACATACATTTCTGTATCTCAAAAATTGTATTGTGAAATTGCACAGATGGGCAAATGAGCAAGCACAGAACTTGAACTACAAGTTCTTGAAAGAAGCCAAAGCAAGATGTTTGTGGAACAACTTTGTTCTTAAGGATTTTTTTTTTTTTAATGGATGGCAGAAGCAAAGGACACAAAGTATGATTCTGTAATTATTCAGCACCCATGGAGGGCAAGTGCAAATGAGTGACATGGCATCACAAAAAACTGGTTATTTTGTAATTAGGATACTGGCAAGTTTTGCAGGGATTGCATTTCTGCAGAGGTTTGCCTGAATACTGTTTGATCTTTTCAACTCCCACCCTTCTCTCACCTCTTCCTGGTGAGAAATGCTGCATCTCTTTATCAGGGAGAGGGGGAGAGATATGCCAAAAACAGCATCTCCAACTTGGCTCTTATCCCAGCTTCACAAGTACGTGTTCTGTCTGTTATAAATGGTTGTGTAAACATGTTAGTAGCAATCTGGATAGCTGAGAGATGAGCTGGTATGCAGTGAACTTTGCCATGCATTGAAGATTCAGGGACAAATTTTACTTAATGATCCCTTGAGGAACAGTTTGATTGACTTTGCTGTCTGCCCTTGTAAAGCTGAGAATCATTACTAGGTCCTTAACGTGGGCAGTATTTGTAAGAGATGACTAAAGGAATGATAGATTTAAGTTCATCCTCACACTCAATGTTTATTTTCAAGACTGAACTAGGAAAATGTTTGTTTGGGTTTTGGGGATTTGGGGGGGAGGGGGGGGAGGGGGCAAGGTTGCTGTCTGTGAAAGTCCTGTGCAAACTGAAATTCCTCTGAAAGGTTTGGCAATGGTTCAGGTGTTCCTATTGTTAGTGCGTCCATCAGAGCTTCAGCCAACGGGGACGTGCAGCAGGGCAGGACTGGTGCTTCTCTTCAGTCCGTGGTTCACCTGGTCACAGACACGGGTGTGCGGCAAGCAGCCCTGCAGGGTGAAGTTCACTTCTGCCTGCAACCCTGGCACAAGTGTGGCAGTGGGATTCCGTACACTGGTAAATCAGGATTTCACTAGAACAAAAAGGTGAGCAGATAGACCCATTAATCCTCAGGTATGTTGCACAAGTTTCAGGGGCCCCTGCCCTCCCTTGCACCTCCTTCACCCCTGGCTCATCTAGCATTTTTTTTGTACCAGGCTTTTGTTAGCTCAGCACTTTTGATAGCTCCCACTTACACACAGCTGAATTCTCTGGAGTGTTGGGTCCCTGCTCACTGCTAAAGGGCAACGGGTGCCGTTGGGTGCAGGCTGTTTTGAGAAACTTCCCTTTGTTTTCTTTTCCTTGCGTGGGCTTTGCCCACTGATGCCCCTGTGGTTGAGGTGAGTTTGCAGGTCTGTACCTGTAATAGACATCAGCTGGTAGTAAGGACAGATGGTTTCTTTGGACATGGGGGACACTTTTAGCCCCTTCCAGCCTTTTTCAGAGCCAAGCCCAAACTGTCATATTTTCATTGCACCACTGAGGCACGTGTGGAGACCCTCCGTGCCAGCAGCTGTGGGAAGGGTGTGTGTTTAAATCATCTCTTGGCCCAGCAGTTGCTATTCAAGATCTGATAATTTCATGGAGCTATTATGGAAAACTTGTTTTTGTACCATTACTAAAGTCTTAGACCACTGAATGCAATCCCTGCTATGGCTTGTTCTAAAACAGACTGTGATGAAACCACACCGATTTCTTTCAATTGTGTACTTTATGATGCAGTCACAGCATCAAAGCTGCAGGAAGCACAGCAATAAAAGTAACTGATATGGGCACCTTTTGTTTGATTTGGGATGAAACAACACTGTCTGGGTTCCTTTTCCCTGAGTGGGAAGATTTTGTGATGCTTTTAATCATAAGGAAGAAAATGTAGGTGGAACTGAGTGCAAATGCACATCTAACGTAAGTTCATTTACAGCCAGCCAGAAAACAAAATAATCAGTGGTTTCTGATAATACAGTTCTACTCAAAATAGCTTTTTATTAAGTCAGCTTAGAAGTGTTAAAATGGTGGAGCCACAGACAAAACATTTGTTACCTTTTGAAATGAGTTACAATGGTTTTGTCATACTTGTACAAGTATTATAAGGTCAGTCTTTCTGTATGTTTGTTTTACAACTTGTTGTAGAATAGTCTTCTATGCATAGCTGTTCCACTTGCCTGTGTAAGTTACAAATTTAACAAATGAAAGCATGCATTTTTCTCTGTTTGCTGGTAACCTATGAAATTAGAAACTTGTATTTCTGTGTTTTTAATGTGTTATACTATAAACAAAATTCACAGCACTATTGTCTATGGAATATCAAAAAGTTTTATTAGAATGAATTACTTTAAATGTTTTGTCATTTGATTTAATAATGTGTCAGGCTTCTACACTAAGACAATATAATGTTTATCAATAAAAATATCTCCTCTCTTTGTACTAACTTAACACTTCAGGGTGTGCTTGGACATAGGAGTGGAGCACCCCTGTGGGTCACAATCCCAATGATTTATTCATTTTGGGCTTAATTCTGAGAATACTTTGTACCACTCGTTTGACCCGAGCATGAATTAGGGAGTGAAGGAAGAAGAAAAGAGAGTTTTTATATTTTGTGTTTTCTCTGCCACTTAATGTGTGTTTGCTGTAAAGGTGTGTGCACTACTGTAGTTCATGTAGAAGTCACCTGGTTCGTGTGACCTGTATGTGTCAGAAGTCCATACAGAAACAAACACTGAGGGAATTTTATTTGCTGTTATATAATGTGTCAAATTCTGCTCTGTTACAAGAATACAGATCTGAAATTACTGCACTGAAGTTAGTTGTTCTCTTCCAGGCATAGGGTAGTGGGAGTAGATTGTCACTCTCCCAGCCAGAAGGATTCTGTGCCTGTGACCGTTCAGCTGTTGACAGCCATGGTTATGAGATCCAGTCTTCCCTCTGAAGTTACTCCTGGAGTAATATTTTCAGTAATGCTTGCAATAATAATGGAGGAGGTGCTGTTAGAACAGCTCTGATGCAGCCAGTTGCCATTACAGAAAGCTGCAGAAAAACTGTAGAAAGGGCTTGTTAGAAGGCATGCTTCCAGAGTAGTAAAATACTTGTGCCGCTTTTATGCTCTGCACCAGCTGAGCAGAGACTGCAGTTTCCTTACTAAATCTGAGCCTGCCTTCCTGACAGACCTCTCCTTGCTTCTTCTTCATTGCATGACAAGGCTGGGACTCTTCAGCTGACCTCCCCTCCCATTATCCTTTCTCTGAAAGAAGAGCTTGACATCCTTGAATTAAAAGGCGTGTAACTGGGACTGGCTACCTCACCTAAAATACCTTTGCTTATGTCTTTGTAACAGCCACTGCCAAAATTATATCTTTTTTCTGATGTACCCACCGTGTCCCCAAGAAGCAGTGGTATGTCTTAGGCCGAAGAGGTTATTTTTTTACACATCTGCAGCTATTTCCAGGTGCAGAAGAATTGTGTGGTGCAGAAAAGGCATGCTTGCTGATCCTGTGTCTCTGTCCATGAGCACAGGAATGAGGTGCAGCCCTTGGTGTTAATGCAGAAAATGTCTTTCCTCAGTGCAAGCCCAGCAGTTGTCTTGAAAATATTTTCTATTGGTTCAGTTGCTTGCTTTCCAACTCTGTGTGCTGGCAACCCAAAAGGCATGTTGGAATCCATACAGATGCTGTATCTCTGTAGAGAATCTTGCTTTTCATCACAATTTGGACATTGGACTTTGAAGATATTCTCACTCTCTACCCTCTTCCAAGGTGGTGAGCCAAATATGCATCTTTTTTTGATTCAGCCTTGTTATTACTTCACTTTAGAAAACTTTTAGAAAAAGCCTGGGAAATTAGAAATTGGTTTTCAGAGGTCAGAGGGAGTGATTGGATTTCTAGCTGCTTTCATTAAAGTTAAGCAAATCAGAGTATTAAGGCAAGCCATCATTGGTTTTGCTGGAGGAGTTATTGAAGAGTATGTATTTCATATTCATGTATTCTTTTGCTTTTATAGAAGCTATTGCTGTGTCATGTTTGCAGTTATTCTTCAGCTATCACAAACCCTGCCTAAGCAAAGATGCGAATTTTTAGTGTAGAACAAAAAAATGAAACATCAGAGCAGAAGTACCAAGTGGTGAAAACTAACCCTCCTCTCCCACCTGGCTATCTTTATCCATCTTAAAGATGCAAAACTAGGGCACAAATCCTATTTATTTTCCCTTTGCAGGTCACTTCTAGCTTGCTTTACAGAGATCAAACTTGTGTCTTTGCCACCCTGAAAGCTATTTGCTTTGAAATACCACTTCCAGAGATGAGAGATCTTTTCTCTGTAAGTTGCAGATAACAGTCTCCCTCCAGGCTCTGCACAATGGATTTTGACCTGTTTATGACATCCTTTGTTGCTTGAAGAAAACTGCATCTGCCTATGTTCTCAGCATAAAATCCTCTGGTTGAGAATGCTAAAGTCTTCAGTCATCCCAAAATCATGTTTGCAAGAGGACTGATTAATAAATGTCTCTTCTCCTGAGGGAAATGTCACAGACTCAGAATCATTTTGGTTGGAAAAGACCTTTAAGATCATCAAGTCCAATCATTAACCTCACACTGACAAGTCCACCACTAAACCATGTCCCTCAGCACCTCGTTTACACATCGTTTAAATACCTCCAGGGATGCTAACTCCACTCCTGCCCTGGGTAGCCTGTTCCAATGCTTGAGAACCCTTTCAGTGAATATTTTTTTTCCTAATATCCAATCTAGATCTCCCTTGGTGCAACTTGAAGCCGTTCCCTCTTATCCTGTCACTTGTTACTTGGTTGAACAGACCACCCCCCGCCTCACTACACCCTCCTTTCAGGGAGTTGTAGAGAGCGAGAAGGTCTCCCCTCAGCCTCCTTTTCTCCAGGCTAAACAACCCCAGTTCCCTCAGCTGGGAACTCAGCACACTTGTGCTCCAGACCCTTCCCCAGCTCCGTTGCCCTTCTCTGGACACGCTCCAGCACCTCCATGTCCTTCTTGGAGTGAGGGGCCAAGAACTGAACCCAGCACTCGAGGTGCAAAGTCCAAAGAACATTCAAAAACTGATATGAAAAGTTAGACATGTT
>NW_010333506.1:70024-114773 GCF_000700745.2 Antrostomus carolinensis | reverse complement strand
GGTTGAGGGGCGGTTGGTTCCTGGGCCCGGGGGGGCAGTGAGGGGGCGCTGGGCCCGGGGCTCTCCCAGGCTTCAGGGCCAGAGAAGCGTGCAGAAGCCTCAAGGGACAGCGGTGACCCCGCAGCCAGGCTGCAGTGTTTCCCCAGCATAGAGCAGGATTCGTAAAAGTACCTACACCTCCGCTGCGTTTTTATGGTTGTTTCAGGAGGAGGGTACACTAACTTCTTTGTGTGTTTAAATCCTAGTTTAGCACTGTGTTTCTCCCTTGATTTCTGTCCAGTGCACATCAGTAAGAAGTAAGCCCAACAGCCTGCACTTCCGCATGTCGTGTCTTGCCTTGCCTGATCTTTGGCCACAAATTATGAAATGTACTCGCTGGCCTTGGGCAATAGAGGTTTCCAGATTTTCTTTATGTAAAGCTGCTGTAGGGATTGCACAGACAGGCAAAAGTCACTCCTCATAGAATTAAAGAGGACAAGACTTTGGTTCTAAAACTTCTGTCTGTTTAAACTCTGTTTTTTAAAGCCATTTCTGCTTCCTTTCCTAGCATTTGGCTTGCATGCTAGTGAAGAACAGGTTTACTAATGCATATTGTGTTGAGTAGAGATTGAAATCCAAAGCAGTGGGGATGTTGACCTCATTCTGATTTTGTTTATTTGTTTTTTTAGGAAATCAGTCATGATACCAAGAAATTCCGGTTTGGGCTGCCTTCATCAGATCATATATTAGGATTACCTGTAGGTAGGTACTGAAAACACTTCATTACATGTATTTTTGTTTTCAGGATTTTTAACTGTACTCATAGCTCTTGGACTTCTGACTGTTTGGGAATTTAATGCTTAGCAAAGCAAGGAGTTGAAAGCTGCATCTGAATGCTGCTATGTCAGAGAGAAATGTCAGATTTCCCAGCACATTTTGTTTCTGATCTTCTGTGTGTGCTTTGTTCTGCTTGTGTTAAATTGTGTGGTGTGGTTTAGATCAAGAACAGTGAAACTGAACTGAGTGATGAAATTCACCACCAGTCAGGATATAAGCAAGAATAGTATCTGTCAAAGCTTTTTCATATTTCTTACTTGCATTCTGCTTCCATCTGGGGCCCTCAGTTTATTGGCAATTTACCTCATGCTTCTGATGAACAGTCGTACTTGTAGATGAGAAAGAGAACAACTCTTCTGCCTGGGAAGCTTGTAACTGTTCCGTGCAGAACAAAGGGGAAAATACAACTATACTGTGTATACAAGATGCTGCAATATCCAGAGCATTTTCAGTGCATGCACTTGCCTTTGATTTACATACATATGTGTACAACTTTGTCTTAACTTTCCATAGCATTAATTTCAATTTAGACTAGGATTGGCACAGTTTCTTTCCTGCAAAACTGATGGCATTGAACCTTGGACCCTGAATTAATGGTAATCTGTGCAGGGGAAAGTCTCCCTTTCTGGTCTGCAGATGTAGCCACATGTTTGTGCTGCACTGTGTTTTGCAGTCTCCCTTGCTGTATGGCAAGTGTCAGGGCCTTTCCAGTTCCGTGTTCTAAACATGCCTTTCTTGCATGCTGCTCATCAAGGGCAGCAATCTTTCTTCAAATTCTCTTCTGGCTTGTATGGGAAAGTGTAATTGAGCTGTCCACATTAACTAGACAAATGATAAACAAATTGAGATGTGCCCTGCAATGCTTGTGTTTATCCAAATTTTATTCTTAAGAATTTAGGAATAAGATCCTGAAACTGCATGGGCCAGATTACTTCCTGGGAGATTCCTGCCTTCTGCTTTTTATCAGGATAATTTTGCTAAAAGTAAAGTTTTCTGCCAGCACTGTTGCTGCTTTTTATTTTTCGAAACAACTCTCTAGGTTAGTGCTGTCTGGCTGAGGAGACTACTCTTGGCAAGGAGTTTTAGTTCTTTTAGTCATCAGAAACTAGAGTCTGCCTATTGGAGCATTAGGTCAGGTAAAGAACGCTACAAATTTCCTACTTTCCTAGTGTCTTATCATTGATTCTGTAATGTACTGGCTTTCCTCAGTTACCCTGTGCTCCAGAAATTCTTGCTGAAAAGAGAAAAGAGACTAGATGTTTTATACAGCATTTACACAGTAAAGTTTTTCTCCATCGTTGCTTGTGTTTAATGTGTTACAATACCTACTTTTTTTCTCTTGTCTTTTCCTCCAGCCCTGAGACAAGTTTGAAACTGGGGATGAAAGAATAACCAGATTGTAATTCTTTCTCCCTAGGCCAACATGTTTATCTTTCTGCAAAAATTGATGGTAATCTGGTGATTCGAGCCTATACCCCAGTTTCCAGTGATGAGACAAAAGGTTATGTTGATTTAATTATAAAGGTAAATTTTTATTTCCTTTAATATAGATAAATTGCTAACTGGAAGGAAGGAAAGTACTTCATTTTAGTGAAATACAGAGTTTATTTTGATTGATCTTCTTTCAAATAGGATGACTGCATAGCGAGCAACTCATTTCACCTTATCCTTGAATAGTTAGTTGAATCCTGTGCATCTGCTGTGTGTCACTGAGAGATAGAAGTAGGGAAGATGGAGGAGGGAATCACTTCCTTGGCAGTACTGCAGGAACTTCCCTAGTACCTTATTTGCCAATGCACAAATAGCCATCATTCTCCCTCAAGCTGCCTATGCTGCTGCTAGTACTTATGGCCAATAGCTGTAAGTAGGAAACAAGGCAATAAGAACCATTATCTTTGGGTGACACTACAGGATTCCAATTATACGTCTGTAAGTGTCAGAAGTTGTGCTAATGTGTTTATTGATTAAGAAAATGGGATCCAGAAACTAGGGAAATCCTTTAAGCTAGAGAATGCAGGATAATTTGTTCCCAAGACTTCTAGATCCTTTTCTACAATAGAGTTTGTCCTTAGGTTAAAATCTGGGCTTTTTTTGTGTGCTCTGTTACAAGTATGGCGAATTGTTATTAATTACTTAATACTTATCATGTGCTTTGAAAGGGAAAAAAGCTGTCATGTGGCTAAAGTCTCTGAGAAAGTCTTAAAAAAGATGCAGCAATGCTATTTTCAGAAAGAGCAATTACAGAAATGAGGTAACATAAGGTTCTTGCTGGAGCCACAGTGAAATGAGGGCACCAGTACATAATCTGGCTTCCACCTATTGCTTCTAGCCTGCTGTTTGCAGAGAGCATAGGAACATGTGCATGAGAGAGCATTTTACTTACTTTGGCTGCTTCCTGTTGCAAGGCACAACAGATAACTGAGAGCAAAGAAATGTCTCAATTTCTTTCTCACATGCTAAATTTCAGACCTGCAATATTGTGTTCTACAGTTTGTAATATTGTCTGCAGGAAAGCTAGTGCTTAATATCATACAAATTACTGTTTTTACAGGTCTACCACAAAAATGTGAATCCCAAGTTTCCAGAAGGTGGGAAGATGTCCCAGTACCTAGATGGCATGAAGATCGGAGATATTATTGACTTCAGAGGGCCAAATGGGCTTCTTATCTATAAGGGAGCAGGTACTGTGACATGAAAGTGGGAGAGCAAAAGGGAGGAACTTTGTTATTTTCTGAGGTGTTTTATAAAACTTGACAACATTGTAGAGAATCCTTTTTTAAAAAAAAGTGGGAAAGAGAAGATCCACCTTTCCTGGTCTTGACCAAGAGCCCATCAGAGTTGATATGATGGGTAAGAGTACTTTGTGTTTATTTTGTGTGAGGAATAGCTGGTTGTTGTCTTAGTCCTGGGACCATATAATTAAATCTGTAAAAATCACTATCACATTATATTACTGAGAAAGCTGCACTGGAAATAGTACCTCAGCTATACATATGAAGAGAGATATTCCAGATGCTTCTTAAACAAGGGAGGTGGTGGCCTAAAATGCGCTCTGAGGATCTCAGCATTGTTGCTGAATAACCCACTGACTGAGAGCCAGCTCCATGTTATAATTAAACCAGGTCTGAGTTGACTGGGAGGAAATAAGTTCAGAGAAGTAATCCTCTTTCAAGATGCAAGTGAGATTTTGCATTGATCGTGACTGAGGGGGACTGTGCACTTAGGTCATACTTCAGGGGGCTAATTGCTCAGCACTTCTCTGGATCATGACCTTTTATGATGAGTAATACGCTGATGAATCCATTGTATCTCAGAGGAAACAAGTGATGCGTGTTTTACCAATGTTCCTTTCTGCTCTGCTTTGGCTGCCATAAAGAGCAGTAGCTAGGAAAGCTTGTTTCTAGTTGCAGATCTCTTAAAAGATGATTGGAATATGTCAAGTGCATTTCATATAAGATACTTTTCATGGTCTTTTCACTTGGCTTAGTCCTTGGAGATTAATTCCACTATAAACTGTCTGGTTTTGTGACAGTTCTGAAGCAATGGTGTATATATACCCAGGTGTAGAGCAGAAATCGCAGGGTCTTCTTATCACAGAGTTACTAGAAGGTAGTCACCTAGCTGACTGAATGAAAGTGTCATATGGATCTCATTGACTGGAAATAAAAATAATAAAGTGCTTGATGATAAAAGTATGCAAAGCTCCAACATTCCTGATTCTCATCTTTGCAGGGGTTTTTGCTTGATGCTGGTTTAATACAACTCAGTTGAATGTGGACACTCACAAAGGGCTAGATCTATGGTGCAAGTGAGGGTGATGAAGATGGCCTAAGATGGTTACCTTTAGCCACCACTAACATTCACAGTTGACAAGTTGTGTTCTAGGCAGTGACGTGGGAATCCTTGAGTTTATTATAAATTATGATGGGTAGTAGGGAAGGAGTAAATCAGTTATTCAAAGCTAGGATTGGAGTTTACAAGGAGGTTTCTACTCTTCTTGCTCAATGCTGTGCTGAGTCCATTTAGAATTTCCATAAGATTGGTCACAATTAATTGGTAGGCTGTAGTAATTTATTCTCATGGAGTTGCATCTGTCTTTGTTTAGGGTTAATGTACCTATACATTTTGAATATTTCTTCCAGGTACTTTCCTTATCAAGCCTCATAAGAAGGCTGAAGCAGAGAAAAAGTTTGCAAAGCATCTTGGGATGATAGCTGGAGGAACAGGTAAGACTGCTCTCATCAGATGGAATGTCTAGAGAATTAAGATGTCTTTGTGGATGCACGTGAGGAGTATCAAACACTGTACTTCAGTAGAAGAGCACTTCCACCTGTATTTCTTCTCATGCGTGTTTGGTGACACTAAAGCTTTCTGGTCAGCAACTTCAGTTTTAATCTTGATTTATTGTTTGACCTCAGGGGAGTCACTTCATCTCTCTGAGCTTCAGTTTCAACAAATTTTAGAGGGTAAAATCACATCACTTCATCTCTCTGAGCTTCAGTCTCAACAAATTTTAGAGGGTAAAATCACGTCACTTCATCTCTCTGAGCTTCAGTCTCAACTAATTTTAGAGGGTAAAATTACTGTATGTGACAGAGAATGCTGAAGAGAAAAGCCCCAGATAAAAGTATTGTGGTTTGGATTTTGTTTTGAAATGATTTGTAATAATGGAAAACCCCAACCTCTGCATTTGGCATGGATTAGAAATCCAGAGGCATGTAGCCCTGTGCTAACTAAGCTCCCACTGAAGACTGAAGGAAGGCAGTGTTAATATTGAACCTGCAGCCTTACATGAGTGGAAAGAATTACTAGTTTTTTAACTGCTTTGTTTTTTATCAGGAATAACTCCTATGTTGCAGCTGATCCGTCATATCACAAATGATCCTAAGGACTCCACAAAATGTTACCTTCTTTTTGCTAATCAGGTGAGTATATGGACCCATCTGTTTTCCATCTTTAATGGCCCACTTCTTTTGCTGACCTCTGAGCTTTTTAAACTGCTGGGACATTGATCCCTGGAGAAACTACTGCTCTGCCAGTGCCTTTGGATTTGTATTTTCACCCAACCATTTATGAGGAGCAGGAAATGGTTATTATGTAAATTCTTAATCTATTGTCTTGGGTTAAAATGATTTAAGAAAGAGAAACTGAACATTAAAAAAATTATCCATAAGTGCCTTTGTAAATAGTACATGGTGCTGTCATGGTTCACATGATCATCTTCTATTTGTTTTGAAGATGGCTCCTCCTACTTTCACTTACACTCCCTAATTCCTGTATTAGAGCTAAATCATGTGAACGGATCCTTATCCCTCTACTCATTTTACTCCTTTGCTGATTTCAAGGAAACAGGATTTTGTTCTGTTAATCTGTTTCTACATTTCACCTTCACCAGGCTAGTACAGGGCTGTATTTGCCAGGGTCAGAGATAAATCCAGCTAATGGTGATTTTAGCCTGGATTAAAAAGTTGTTCAAATTGCCATCTTTAAGACTGTTTGGGTGGCTATTAAGTCTCGTAGTTTGTTGTTCTTAATCTGAATTTACAGAAGCCTCTAATGATAACAGCCTATCATGTAAGGGAGCAGGGGGAAAATAACTTTCTTGGTTTGAATGAGTTATCATTGCATTTGTCTAGTTGAGCACCAGATGAGTTCACATAAGAGGGTATCTTGAGATGGTTTGGAGCTAAACAGCGGTCTCATTTTGCAGACAGAAAAAGATATATTGCTGAGAGCTGAGCTCGAAGATATTGCTAAGAGGCATCCTGATCAGTTGAAGCTTTGGTACACACTGGACAGACCTCCACAAGGTAGGCTACTGGTACACACTGGAAATGCCTTTGCTCCTTGCTGTACAACACTCAGTTTCACTCTTGTTCAAGGGGCTCTTAGTATATTATCAAGTCTTCTTGTCTTACACTTTTAAACAAGAAAGACACTCCCCAACCCCTCAGAAACAAGCTTTACTACACCACCACCTATTTTGAAAACTGATCTAAAGCAGGTGGGCCTTAGGAAGTGCGAACTAATTATTAACTCCTGTTGGGTCAGACATGCTACTCTGCAGATCTTTTGATGTATTTCAGGATGTACCAGTTTTTGGGACCTTTCATCCAAAGTTACAGCTCTGGTTTTGGCTATCTGTCTTCCAGCTCAGATTATGTTAGCATTTTGTTGGCGTTAAATTGCTTAATACCTGTAAATAGTACATGCAGATCTTTGTTTTGCAGCAGCTCTGGATGAGGTTCTGGTAAAAGAGAGCTACCATGTGTATAGATTAAGGCATTAAGTGTAGGCTGGTGTAGCACTGAATTAGAAATGGAGGGAGAAGTTGAACTCTACTGAATCTCTTTTGAAACCTGGGTATTCATGTTTGCTGATGTTGTAAGTGATCTGAGCTTTTATTGAACAGATGTAAGAGCCAAACTGAGATCAAAGTCCTGTACCTGTTGTCAGCAATAGCCATGAGTAGAGGACAGGAATCAGCAGGCCTTGATACTCTTCCAGACTTTCCTAATTCTCAGTTCTGAGCCGAATGTGTCTCTGCAGGAACAGTAACCCTCAGTGGAATACTTCTGTGTGAACTTACTGTGTCTCCTTTGGAGCCTGTGTGAGTTTAGTGGCAGTCTGCTAGTGGTCCCATAGGACTGGTGATTGTGTGAAGAATGACTTTTCTCTGGTTCGGATTTGCTTCTTAATTCTGGTGTTGGCAGAGAGTGTGACTAGGTGCCTACCAACTGTCTTCACATTGCTAGTTTTTCAGACATGCTGCCCCATCCCTTCTATCCTGAAGGTTGCTGGTGTTCCCCCATAGCAGTGATTGATTACTTACCTTTGCTCATCCTTGTTCTCTCAACCTTTTCCAGCTCTGCCGTGTCCCTTTTTGAGCTGAGCAGATCAGAATTGAACAGCAGTAGTCAAGATGCAGGCAAACTCTGGATTTTTAATTTGATGTGGGGTTCCCTTTTCCTTTCCTCATACTTCTTAACATTTCACATGCCTTTTCACTGCTGCTATTTTCATAACCCCAATATCCTGCTCCTGATAAATGATCTTAAAGCACATATTTTTATATTTGAAGGCAGGATTATTTTTCCTACTTGGCTCACTGTAAATGGCAGATGCATTCAACAGTACTGCTTGAAATAATTTAGCATTTATTTCCTCTTCTTAATTTTTTTTTTCTCTCATCACTTAACTACACATCAGAACTTTTGTCATTATCAAACTTCATCACCTCACCACTTGATTTCTTCTCCAGGTTGGTTTTATTTTTTTTAATGTGTCTGATGGCACTGGTCTCAATATCTCTCCCTGCACAACTGCTACTGCTTGACCTCTCCTTCACTGGCAAAGCTGATTTCCTGTTTATTCCTACCTGCTGTCTAATTTCTTTTAAATCTGTAATTTATTCACAGACTTTAATGTGTTATCAACCAGATCCTTGTTGTACACATGCTGCTTGTCCCTGTTGAAGAGGACCACTAGGTTTGAGCTCAGTGAGGGATTTAACCCTCCCTTGGCTTGCAGTGATGGTGCAATAGCCTTGCTGATTCTTCAGCTGCTTTGTGAGTACAACAGGCAGTTTAAAAAGGATTCAGACTGTACAGAGATTTAAATTGATAGTTTAATGTCTTTGTTTCAGATTGGAAGTACAGTTCTGGCTTCATCACTGCGGACATGATTAAAACCCACCTCCCTCCCCCTGGCAGCGAGACACTCGTTCTCATGTGTGGGCCACCACCTATGATTCAGTTTGCATGTCAGCCCAACCTGGACAAACTTGGCTATTCCAAGAGCAGTACATTTTCTTACTAATGCTGATGTCATCCAATACCTTTTTGTAAGTACTGCATATTTTCCTACAGGAACAATTAGTATGCAACTGTGTAGTAATTTTTTTGGTGTGGTTTTTAGCTGCTTATTGTAATTTCTGTGGTTTATAACTTCATAATTACTTTTGTATGTTTTAATACTAAGAAGTCGAGAGATCATCTTGAATTGTGTGGTTAGTATGAAATGTTAATTCTGAGGAAAAAAAATGTGTAATGGAGAGGTAGGACTGAGGTTAAACCATTTGTTTGTTAACATGGGTAAAGAATTTGGGAGAGGGCTATAAAAGTGGGCTAGGACTATTTTACTATAGGTGACTCAGTGCATCCCATGGAAGGAGAATAGTTTTTTTTGTTTGTTTGTTTGTTTGTTTTCTTTCCCTCCTGCTATTTTACAGCTCTTTACCAGGGACTAAGCAAGAAGTCACAGTATGCTATTGAAAAGTGGCTGGGTAACAAGTAAATTGCTTATTACTGTAACAGAAATTCCCTTAGTGTGAGATTTATTCAGGAGGATTGCATAACTTCAAGCTGTCAGAAGACAGCCTTAGCTAAACAATCACTGCCACCTGTATGTGGAAGCTCTGGGCTGCATATACAGACAACTATCCAGTGATGTTCCATCACTTGAATGCCATTCTCTTAAGTGTAGTGCTTGCTCTTTTGGCAGTTTCACACATTTCCTTTGCTTAAGAGAAAATATGGCTGCTTACTTCCTATTGCAAGCTATGCCCAGACAATCTTAAACTCAGGTAATGGCTCATCTCAGTGTTTTTACCACGTAGCATTTAATTCTTGGTCTGCAGTGCCTTGAAGTACTGCACGTTCATTTCCAGGAATTAGTTTACACAACATTTGTTCTAGGGTCTGACAAATCCCTGAGCCAGAGGACTTGTTTCTTAAGGTGCTACTGAATATGTTTACTAACTATTTTTATTCATCTAAAGCAAAACCAAAGGAAAGGAATCTACTAGCTAAAAATTGACATGGGGTTTTGTACTTCACCAGTTACATTTGTAGCAATAATGCAAAGAAAGAGGCAGAGATTCATACTGTTATTCTGTCCCTGATGAGAGATCAACCACTTCTAGTTGTGTTAGAATCATACCACAGTCAGCAAGAGGTAGAGGAACATTCAGAATTTATTTTTAACAGTCAAAAAAAAAAAAAGTATTTATGCCTATGTTATGCTAATTAGGATTTCTTCCTTTCTCTATATATATTTTTTCCTTTTTTTTAAATCAGTAACTTTGTAAATTGACTATTCACAGCCAAGTTAACAGAACACCACACTGAGTTATAAATACATCATCAAAAGAAATCTGAAAATCCGCTTGGAAAATCCCAGTGTATTAAGGCTGCCTCTGCTGGAGCAGCTTATCCTGTCTGTAGTGTTGTAATAAGTCTGCTGGCTAATTAACCTGACAAAGGTTATTTCAAATGGCTGTAGTATGTGATCTGGTCACTAGCGTTGGTTGCGTTGCCAAATTAGAGACGTACTTGACTGCTACGTTTAAACCTTCTCTTAAGCATTTTTAGTTTGCTGATGTGTAGACTGACTTCTCATTCCTTTGGTTTTTCTATTATCATTTCATTGTTCAGTGACTGAAAAAAAAAATTGCCTGGGTTTTATCATTTTGGACAAAAAAAAAAATCATATGTTTAACTTCTACCTGACCGTGTGGTGCAAGGTCTGTCAGGGAGTGAGGACTAGAGTAGGTCACCTTTAAAAAGTGCCACTGATAGCTCTTGAAGAGCCCTTGCCGCACACTCAGGACAGTACCTGAGATTTCCCCTGTGTTTGGAGGGCTGTGGCTGTGAGGGACCTGCCCTCAGGCTGTTATTAATCTGTAAACCAACACCCTGCAGCCAGCGAGGAGAAAGTAATGCAAACCATCCGTACACGTACTAAGTCTTTTTGTTACAATTGAGCAGATTTCTTTTCTGGCATTTCCCTGCTTACTAAGATATCCTGTGAATATCTTATTGATACATGAGAGGCATTCAGCATTGTCAGTGGATGCCACAATTGCTGCTGTAAAGGAGACACTTTCACCCTCAACCAGCCCCTCAAGTGAGTAGTGAGAGGCCGTATGTCCCTTTGTCACAGTGTTGCAGCCCTGCCTGGCTCAGTAGAATAACAGGTTTATTTTGTCAGGTGTTGTAAAGAAACAAAAATGTGTTTCATTATGATACTTGCCTGATGCTCCTTAGTCACATTTTACATGTCACAGAGCAGTGATGTTTGTCTCCTACTGCTAAATATTCTATGAAAATATATCTGTAGCTGGAATGAAGAGAGAACTGAAACTGAACAGCAATACTGTGTTCAACATCACCAGTTCTCATGCAAATATTACAAAACTGTTTCTACTGCAATCTCCAGTCCTCAGGGCTGTTTGCAGCCATATGTTTAATTAGGTGTAACTACAGAAAAAAAAAAGATAGGCTTATTGCCATGCCTGTTCTTTAGAGCCTCTACTATGTTTCACACCAACCAGGTCCAAGGCTCAGAAAACTTTGTCTGCACCATTTTGATGCTTGCACACGTGTCAGTACCACCCATTTTAGACAAAATGTCAGTGTACAGAAAGAGCCTATTCAATAGGTCTAGTTAAAGAACTGTCATTTAAAACCAAAAAATGAATCATGCTGGAAATCCTGATGCACTTACCCTACAGAGTGCAGTGAACACCATTCTTAACAGTAACATTAGTTAAGTGTTTTGATTGCTCCTTGATTGTGACCATCTTAGTACACAGGTAAAAATCACATCTTTTTTTTTTTTTTTTTTTAAATTACTTTAAATGAAGCACCAGCTTTTGAGGATCAGTTTTCCTGGCAGTCTCAAAGTTACATTTCCTGCTGCAGTTGCTCAGCATCTTTTAAAATTAGGTAAAGATTTGTGAACATGCCATGTTGATTGTCATCCTCCTGATGAAAGCAAGGGTTTGATAGATAGTATTATGTTCCATTCTTCCTATTCTACACTGCACTTACTTAGAGAAAAACAGGGCAGGACATGTGCTAATGAAAGGGATAAGAGATTCAAATCCTTTTTCAGTCTCTGGCAAGACTGCAGTAGTAGTTAGTGAGCCATTACTGCTGCACTTACCAGCATCCACCTGATGGATGGCTCCAGTTAGTCTATATGGCACTATAGAATATTAATGATTCCTGCATTACATGTTGATCATAAAAATAAAAAAAAAAATTACAAAAAGCTCTTTCATGTGACAGTAAATAAACATACCATGTAAAAGATGGCTGCATAAAAGGGTAAAACATGTTGCCGGTCTTGGCTTTCCAGACTCTGGCTGTGAGTACCACTTCTCTCTCAACACCTATTTCACATGATGACATACGGAAAACAGCACGGAGGAGAGTTACCTGTAACACGTTGCTACATTGACAATAGTAAATGCCATGTGGCAAAGTCTCATTGGCAGAAAAGAGGTAAAGCTTTTCTGCACCACAGCATCAAGCTTCTCCTGGCCACTCCTCTGGACAGGCGTGAGGTATTAGTGTTCTTGGTCATGTTGAGACATCATCTCCAGTCTTCAAAGGTAGGTGTTAAAAATCTGCTGTCATTCAGCATTTCATCTTGGCTTAATAGTGTCTGAAAAAAACAAGATGTGAATGAGGAATCATGTTTAGTTAGAGACCCACAGTTAAAGAAATTCAACTGTAATGAGATCAGATTCACAACAGAGGGGGTTAGAGCCACATAAAATTAAAAGGAATTTCTTAAATGCAGCTTTAGAGAAACATTATTTGCTTGAGAAAATTCTTGCAGATATTTTTTTGTGTGTCATGTGACTCAACTGTGTTGTGTAATTCTTCATTATACCTTTCAGTCAACTTTTTATAAATTAGCTGCTATGGAGTCAGGAATTAATACAGTGAATTTTTTTTCTGTTTGTTTTGTTTTCCATGAAAATGCTCATGCAACTTTTCCAGTCTGTACCTCTTTGCTAGACTTTGCTGTGACTGAGGCATTTGATGGTGGTTACTTGCAAAATCTTTGAAGGATTGTTTTCATTTAAGGGGATGAATATCCGTCACTGGGTCAAAGAGATAGCAGACATCATGAAAACGTAACATAGGCTTAAATGAAACTTAATTTCTAGTGCAATTTAAAAGCAGGGGTTTTTTTGGACTGTGAATGCACAACCAGACTATAAAGAGGTATTTAACAAGAATAGTGACCCACTTTCACCAAATTCTAGCAGAATACATTTGTGACTGTAAGAGTGAAATTAGTACGTACCGTGAGATGGCTTATGCCTTGAGAAAGAGCCCCTATTTGCATTACTGTTCCTTCTGAATGTTCCATCTGTAAAAGTATTCAGGAACTAGTTCAAATCAGACAGCATGTGCAATTTCATTCACTCTGCATGCATCTTTGGGAGGTATCTGTGCCTGGACAAATGACGTTGGGGTATGTTTAAAAGCTCTCATTTCTGCACATTAACAAAAAAAATGCCTCCATGCTATAAGGTATGTGAAAATGCATTTAACAATAGGAAGAGTGAGTCCTGATTAAGAAAGATTGATTCCATGACACTTGAGCTGTAATTCACACAAGAAAAGAAAAAGCTTAAGTGATATTGTCAGTAAAGAATACTGTTTTCCTGATGGTGTAACACTTATAATCCTGGTAGTTTTCTTCCACAGGCAGGCGGTAAGGAGTCCTTCATAATACAGTCTTACCTATCCTTATATATAAAGGTTATCAGTTCTAGGGCATTGCATGACCACGTGCTCAGAAGTCATCCTTAATTGAAAGACCATGCTTCTAGAGAAGAATACAGTATTTTTGTAACACTTGAGTAACTGCATAGTGGAAGCTGTTGGCTCAAAGTTACTGCAGCTCTTAACTGTGTAAGTGGACATGCATACTGAATTACAGTCGGGATTCCACATTGTCCCTGCCTGGGAACAGTACTTTTTTTGCTAAGGTGTGTACTGAAAAAGACAGTGGTTAGACAATGAACACAAATGAGATGTTAGATGCAGTAAACCATGCAAATGAAAAAATTACTTTTGCAGTTAGTCTTTGCAATTTTGTGACTGTTCTCTTATCAGGCTTAAGATGTTTTATCTCACTTAAGGTCACTGGACATAGGACAGTTTACCCCAGCTGCCTCTATCTGGCTCTTGTGTGTTGCCAAAGTTCACACAAGGCTCCAGGAGCTCCATTTTTCAGGGTTTACATCCCTTTACACAACAGCAAAGTTGAATACAATTTGATGAGTTTTAGTCTTCATCATTTGCCTGTATGATGTCTAGACACAGTCTCATTCACAAGTTCACTACTACATAACAAAAGTGAATTATTTAAGTATTGGTTTATTAATAATCTTGTTCATTACTGATGCACTGTTTTCACATATACTGTCTAAGCATAACTACTCCCCACTGTACATAATGAAAGAAAAATTCCATTGGATTCTTTGATTAATGTCTTAAAAACATACAATCCAGTTGTACTTTAATATATAACTTGATAGCTCTGTACAAATTAGTTCAAATAAATTTATTACATTAAAAACCACCCATAAAGATAATGAAAAAAGTAGTGTGCCATACTGAGATTATGAAAGCTAGAAGTATAAAAGTCTTGTGTTTACTGCAACCTCCACCTTAATTGTCAAAATACATTGATCTTCGTAGTGTAAAGGTGTTCTATTCCTGAAAAAGGGCTTGGAGATAGATGAGTTTATTATGATGTTGATTAAAAAAAATTAACCTGACATTCTTAGTATAGAACTCTTTCCAGTGTCCATAGCCAAAGCTTTCTCAAAGAGTTCATGCGGATGTAGCAAATAGTTGGTTATATGCTAACATGTGGTTATTTGTGAGCTTTGGAATGCATGGAGAGGATGAGATGAGAATGGCATCAGTCTGTCTGTCCCACCTGATCCAGTTCCTTATCAGTGACTGGACTAAGTCCTTTGTATCCACCATAGTTCTTCTGAGTACCGTTGGTAGCAGCTGGGTTTGTATCCATAGGACAGATGTAGTCTGTTGATTCATCAAATTTCTTTTTTCTTAAGTTTCCAAAATGTGAAAATCCAAGTTTCTTTGGCTAAAATAAGAAGATAAGTTTTAAATAAGAAAAATAAGGTTGTCATTTAAACATTAAAACACCTCTCCTTTTTGGTTTACTGTTACACCCTAGTCCTTGAAGTACATAAATTCTGAACTAAATAAATTTAATTGTTTTCAAATTGGGATTTAAAATTGATTTCCAATACATTTAGATAGTGTTCATTCTCAGAAAAGACAAAAGGGAGTGCATGCTTATTTCAGAAGCTGATTTAAACAGATAAAAATTAAATGCCTTGGTATCTAGAATTAAGGAAAACATAACACTCCCAGAACTGACCTCTCCCTGCCCATATTTGTCCCTTACTTTCTTTATAAGGCAGGGGAGAGGAAGTCTGAAATTCTGAACCATTTCCTTTTTGACAGCAGTACGTACCCGAACTTTGGCAGTGGTGGTCAGAGGTGTGTAAGCTGTTGACTCCGTTATTTCTCTTTTTTCTTGTTGTGTCTCTGGTCCAATTAACACATTAAAATTGGTTGTTAGGTGGCGTCGCAGCAGGGTCTTTTGAGGTGGAATATTCAGCAGCATTGCCAGTGTGTCACCATTGAAGCGAGGTTCGAGAATCTATTAAAAAAGGGCATAATATATATATATATATTTAATATGGTTAAATATTTGCGATAGTGAAGCATTACAGTGCTTATCAGAGGGATTTCTCATTCTTACGAAGCTAGCTGTCTACATCAGACCTTTCATAACTCACTTGTGATATGATGCTCACTAGGGTTTGAATGGGAGATAAATGAAAATAGGCACTAAGAAATGCAGAGCATAATCAGACAAATACCTAATTATATTTATCATCAAACCTTACATTTGTTTGGATTGAACTAATTTGTTTTCAGAATTTTCTGCTCTACTTTTACTGCTGTAACGGACAGTATAAACTTAATCTTAGCACATTTCTGTCTATTTCCTTTTTGCAAAATTTCTGCAGCACTGGGATCACACTGTTTCAGAACTCTGACTTTACTAAGCTGCAAAGAGCTCTCAATGTTTTGAATTAAAAAAATGTCATTCCTGATTGCTGGCAAGACTGCTGCAAGTTTAGGACAGGTATTTACTGTGGCTCAGGATTCTATTAAAACCTCTCAAAGAAACACTCAATGATGCCTTATCAGTAAGTGTCTTTCCCGTGGTACAGGTTTTGTGGGTTGTTTTTTGGGGTTTTTTTGGTTTTTTTTAATGTACTGCTGTTAAACACTCATGCACAGCTCAGCTTTAATTATAAAAAATGTTTTAGCAGTTCCTTTTTATTTTAGTTTTCCTTTGTAAAATTAAAACACTTGGCTCAGATAAAGAGGCTCTTTAGAAGGCCTGATCATGCTGTCATATTGAAAATACCAGTATTTTTTCCCTTCTGCTTGACAAACACCAGATAGAAGTTGTTTTATATTACAGGCTGTCAATTTTTAGTAGATATGTAGTAAAATGTTAAAAAGAATTCTTACAATCAGGCCACCGTGTACTCCGCTTCCTCGAAGGTTTGGTGCGTATTCTGCCAGATCGACTGATCGGAGCCATTCCATCACTCTGTGATTGGACCACTGAACTACTTCAGAAGGTGAAATGTTATTCTGTTAAAAAAACCAGAAAAGGTGATGACAATATCGCCTGCCTTGTCACTGCATGTTCACAATGTGTATCCTCAGTTCAGATAAAAACATCGTTCCTCCCCTGCCTCAAAGAGCAGTATTTTTTTCCCCTAATTCTAAGATACTGTTCCTGTTCAAAGCCTCTTTCACACACCCTCTGATGAGATGGCAGGCAGAGTCTAGTACAGGTGAAACCCCATATATTGCATCAAGTAGTATAACAATAGAGATTACAGATGCTGGGTTTAAAAAAGAGCATTTTGAGAACAGCATTATTGTCAGGCTTTAAGAGAATAAGCTATGCTGACCCTGACTAGGTAAGGCAAAAACCTTACAGTCTTTGAGAGTTAAAAATTAGGACAGACAAAGAAAACACATTCCAAATTATTCTCTCAGAAGTTGAATTAACTTCTTGAAACTAAGCAAATAATTTCTAAAGGGACATGCATGAGATTCAACTAATATGTGGCTCAAGCGCTTAAGGACGGAGGAGATTTTTATTGTCCGTGAGTACACGCTACATTCCAGAGCTGGAAAGCAGCATAACTGCTGCTTTAGACACAATTCCCTAGGAGCAGTGATTCTGTTGTATCATTGTACACTGCTAATTTTCTCTCCCCTTTGGCTGGAATCAGGTAATTACTGCTTGTTTAAATTAATTTACTAAAACATTCTTTTACCTCCTCAACTGGTCGTCTGCGTAGACAATGAGGGTTAAAACCGTTGACATGCAGCACATGAATGGCACATTTAATACTCAGATGATGCAGCTGACTGGTGACTTTCAGAAAGAGAAGGTCATTCTGTAAAGGAGAGAGCCTTTAAGCAGCACAGAATACAAACCAAAACAGGTCCTTTCCTCAAGAAGAGAGATTTTAAGCTTGCTATATAGTTTTATATAAACCACAGTAACTATAATTTAGGTAAAATAAAAGTTGGTATTTTAAAGAGGGTTTTTTAGGGTGAGTGTTTTGGGGGCTTTTGTTAGTTTTGTTTGTTGTTTGTTTGACTTAAACATTGCACCATAGCAAGATCTGGCTAAAAAATGAAGGAGAGCTTGATAACAGCTAAATGAGACTTTTTTTTTTTTTTTTTTTTTTTTTTTTAGCAAAACCAAATGCTTAATTATCCAGACCTGGGCAGGGAAGCTGTAAGAAAACACAGTGGCTATGCGTAGTGTGTGGTGTGCTGCTAATGTGGTTGGCACTGTACAAATTACCAGATCTGATGCTTGTCTGTAGTTTACTGAATGTTGTTGCTAACTTGCTGTGGAGAACAACAGAAGTTGCGTGCGAAATAGGTCATTTAACCTTTAATCGTGGTGTGCTGTATGGTACTGAAGGAGAGATTTTGCAGAAGTTAGCTATGGAACATAGCCTATTATTTCATGTACCTTAGGAATAGTAATCCTGCACTAGACAACACACATGAGTTACTACTGGCGCTGTTTCTGTTGTGCAAAAAATTCTTTAACTGCTCACATTCAAAGGAAAATTCTAAAATTCTTTGCTTGTTCTGAAGTTAAGTTTGGTTAAACAGAGGAAAAAGTTTTAGCTTACCACAGTCAAGTATTGCAACATTCTCCCATCAACTCGGGATTCATGAAACTGGTCTTTGTACTGAGGTAAACCAATATCATCAAGCCATCCTGCAGATACAAGAACAGTGCTGTACCCAAATCCACATCAGTGAGAAGGAAGCCCTTCTCCCCTTCTTGTCTGGGCTGGCTGCTTCCGAGACACTCAGGTAGCTTGTTCCACCTATTCACCTTTCCAAAGGACAGCCTCTTACCAGAACCCTAACAGCACTTCCTACCACACAGCTTTGTCCACTCTACCCCTGCAGTACTTTGCACACAGTGTGTGACTGAGCACATACCTTCTGCAGCATAACGTAGCTCTTGCTAGACTGAGCCCCCTGCAATCTGAATGACAGAGTTCCATACTGTATAGCTGTGTATTTGGATGTCGAGAACAACACAAAAATCCTCATCCTATGGAAAACTTTATTGTGCTGAAACTTAGTGCTCTTAAAAAGATGTCTGGTAACTGCTTAAATACACATATCAGGCAGCCCGTCAACAACCAATTCCACAGCAGTTCACTTACGTGTCACCCAGATATGATCGAGTTGTGCAGACTTCTCATCTTGTTTTGCATTTATTGATTTAATGGCCAAAACTAATTTCTTCCTGTGCAGTGGATGCTTTATTCCCATTTCCTGCAACAGTAACCGTTAACAAATAGTTTGTTTTGCCTCTGGCTCTTTTCATCGCATCAGTATCTACAAAAATGGATACTACCTATTTCAGAAAGGTTAGACCTGCCAGTTGTTTGAAGGGGCCTGGTTATACAGGCTCAGCATGAATGGTTTGAGAGAAACAGTTACAGATTATTACCTTTTCCATGTCCTGAGGTGTTGCAGTTAACAGCGTATGGCCTGAAGTCACCCACTGCCGTGCAAAAATGATGTACTGACCGAGACCAAAGTCCTCCAGCCAGTTACAAACTCTTTCAGTGCTCCACTGAGCAAACGGAGCATTGTAGTCACTGAAAAGTACAAGAAATGTTTGAAAAATCTTAAGGAAAGAATTATGGTTATTATGAGAAAGTTCATTGTGTGCCAGAGGCAATGCTACAGCGTGTGAATTAGCTTTGTTCTGTGCAGTAACAGAAGCCAACAGCCACTCTCACAGTTTCTGCTGTGGTACCAGTGTCCTGGTAATTTGGTTTCCCAGCCTCAACTTATGAACAGATAGGGAAGAGGGCAGGGGAGCAAATGAGAATTTCTCATTTTCTATTTGAAAAAGAGGAAAAGGAATTGTTGAATCCCCATCACTTTGCAGATACTCCCACAGGAGATGATGATGAGCTTTCTTCTTTAACCAGGTTAAATTTTTGACACTCAGCAGAGTTAGTGCTGCAGCCTGCAGTTTAAGGAGTGCAGGCAGGTGAGCTACTTGGGATACATTTTCTACCAGAGAAATTCTTTCCAGTTGTTGTGGAATTCCACATGTAAGGTATTTCTCAAGAGGAGGGTCTGGCTGTTCAGCACATTTAACGATACTGCATAATATGCTGTGCAAGGTAAAGAAGGAACCGTTACCTTTTCTGGCCTTTGGTTTCCTTTGATCTGGATAACCGAGGTCCAGCTGTTGCACGGAGACCTCCTCTTCGAAACTCTGCCAAACCCAGGTCGTCTGCAGGGAAGTTACCTGACTGAGTTCTTCTTATTCTTTCAAGACAAGAGTGCCAAGACAGTACTATTAGCTTGCAACAGAGAACATTTGTTTTCATATGGAAACTATAATGACAACTAGAAGCTGCATTAATCTCCCTGTAAACCACAAACTTCTAATTCAAGTGGTAGCTGAAGAAGTTCCAGGAAAGCACTGTCTAGACCAAACTCTGAGGAAAGAACAAAGCTCTGCAGAGCAGGCGTAACCTTGAGCCCCAGCAGTAATCCACACTGGAGGCCAGACCCATAAATAAATGTCTGCTGTCCTGAAGCAGATAAAGCAAACACAATAACACTCAGTCCCCCTGCTTTTTGTTTTCTCTCCTTTTTTTACCTGATGGCTTCTGTAATTAACAACTTGATATCACTGACTTTTTCATAGCTAATGAAACTGTTGGCATTCTAAAGTATTAGCATTATAGTAAGACAGCAGAGTGTATTATTTCTTCCAACAGCACGGTGCTGTGAACACTACCAGCCATTTTTCTACACCCATACAATCACAGAGCTGCCTTCTCTTCTTTTCCTGAATTTTACTTTATTCTTGCTGTAGATACTGGAGCTTTTGCTGAGAACTGGATTTATTCTTGGCCAAAATGCTTTGACAGGGAACTAAATAACAAAAATCATCTTACTTTCCCCAGATTTTCTTGATCCCTTTTGGACTCTTTCTGTTTTCTGGAGACAATGGAGATTGTGGACCTGAATCCGTTCCCGAAGAAAGAGGTGAAAGGTCATCTGAGACTACTGTACCATCCACATTCTCTGTTTCTCCTGGGTTAAGAACAGTAACAGATACATTTTATACTAATTATTAATGAAGTCGTTATCTGGGAGGCCAATGTTTAAATGCAGAACATAACAAAAAGTTAAAGATATCTATAAAATTGTTCTTGTATAATAAAACAGACATGCTCAGAAGGTGAAAAAAGTTGTACCTGTGCCTTTGATACAAAAAAGAAAATAATAAAATATTCCATAAAAATAACATTGTTATTTCAGTCATTTGTATTTAAATACATTATTTTAATTAATTAAAGGTCTTCAGAGTAAAGCAGACTCTTCAGCCTCTTGCCTTGCCTGTTCTTAATACCAAAACTCCTCCACCAAAAATCAGTGGGAATTTTTCTGTTGACTTCAGTGAAAAAAGAATTAAACAAGGAATAAGTATCTGGGAAAAAAATCTAATCCAAATGCCATACAGCAAAAGCTGTTACCTCACTTCGGTCCTGCACTTAAGGAATTCAATCTGGATTGCTCACTTAGTATTTCATAGAGAAGAGAAAAAGAGGGGAAAAAAGAAAGGAAAAAAATAAGCAGCAAAATTCCCGTTGAAGTCTCATCGTGTTTGGGTACAGTACCTAGCACTGGTGCACTGACACTCCTGACGCGATCTTCAGTCATCCCAAGAAGCAGAAAGCCAGATGAAGAAGCAAAGAAGATATAAAACACCAGCAAAATAAAGTTACAGAAGAGCAAAGAAGTAAGCTAAGCATTGAAAGCAGAAACACAAAGAAAAGAAGCAGTTATGCTTGACATGAAAGTCAATATATTGGTGTGCACAAGCCCCAGGAATCCTCATCTTAAATAGGTAGGGATGATCATTCATCTGTTGTAGGTTTTTTCCAACTATTCTTAGAGACTTTTAACACATTAAGCACCGACTACAGAGCTTCATCAAGCCTGCAGAACATCTGAAATGAAGCAATGTCTAAGATTACATCAAATGCTTCTGAAATACAGAATTGGAGGTGTAATGAGTTTACTGCACATGCATGAAACAAACCAATCTGCATAAATTATGTTAATTCTGTGTATTTAAGGAGTCATTGCTTGTTTCTAGAAAACCATATAACAGCATAGCTCATGCACTGCCTACAATGTTGCAATCACAGAAAAACTCTAAAAAAAACCCCTCAGCAACTCACAACCTCTTGAAATCTTGAAACTACAGCACCCTACCAGGTTTTAGGACCATGAGGCCTTAAAACAAACAAATTAAAACACTACCACAAAAAATCCCCAACTAAACAAAAAAAACCCCAAACCACCACAACTTTTAAAGCGTAGACATACTTCAGAATCACAAGGGACACACTGGAGTCTGAGCTCCTCAAGCTCTTCAGTCCTTAGCAAATACCTGGCTCTGTGCCTCACTGTTAATGCTTTTTGTCAATAAATCTATGCTTAAGATGTCACTGAAAATAAATTAATGTAGGCTTCCACACGTGGCTATGGTTGTGGAATAACAATATATAGAACAGTACAGTTTTTCTAGCACTGACATGCTAGTTACATCGTAGTTTCACACACTAAAATGCAGTGGGATGGGGGGATAGTTTCAAGGGATGGGTTGGTTTGTTGTAATACACCCATCTAGTGTACATTTTTTTAAAGTATTGATTATATTCTTGGCTGTGCAATTTTGTGAGCAAGCTCAGGGGAACAGTGGAAGCATTGCCTGGAAAAAATACTGCTTATTCATATTGTCAACACATCTGCATCTTTAAAAGTTCCACATTTTAATTATAGATTTGTTGACTTTCAGAATGCTCTCCCCACAGTCTTCAAAACAGCGTCTCTCTATTACTTATGCTGTTAATGATGTCAGCAGATTATATCATCAAGTGCAACAGAAAAGAATGCTCTACCTTAAAGCCATTAACTCCAGTGAGCTGATGTGGAGCATTTTTGGTACATTGTTAAAAAAAGAACTTTCCCTTCCTGAATGATGTGAATGTCATGGCCCATTGTACTGGCCTAGCAGGTGATATACCCCGTTATGTCCCAACCCCTCGAGCAGTTTGCTTTTTTCCCTTGTACATAACCCTCTGAGGGAGGCACGGATACGTACTCAGGCCCAGGATGCTGCTGTCCTCAGTGTCGTTCGTGCCACACCCGTCTGGTGAATTATATGTTCCCTGCTCTCCGTTCTGTAAGGGTCGGGGCAGCTTTCCTGGCAAGGTTTGATACTTGCTGCCTTTCACAAGTGGCTTACTCTGTTGTTTGTTGGGTTTTTTTAAGAGGGAAAAAGAAATTAAATAAATGAAAATTCAAATCACTCATAGCATTTGCAATCCAGTACACAATATTTTAAAAGTTGAGAAAAATTATATTGAAGTTTGTGGTTCAAAATGATGCCACACCCTCCACGTTCCTTCTTACAGATAATTCAATTTAAATCCAATAGTCAGCTGACAAAAGTTTTCTAGCTAAGACACAGCCTTCTCTTCTCTCATATGTCCCTTCCACTTCAGTCAGGCTGTGTTTTACATTAAAAGATCATATACGTTAAATATTACCTAGTTTTGTCATAAGGATTTTTCTAGCTGTCTCCCTTTCCTCTAGGACCCTGCCACTATGTAATAATTTGTTCATGCCAAGGTCAACTTTGATAGTACCAGAAATGCATTTAATTACTTCTTTGCTCTGTTTTTCCCCCTGCATTTCACCAAAGTGTCTGTTTCTGCCTCACAATTGTATCTCATGGGAATTTAAGCCAAAAGTATTTGTATAACTCAAACTTAGTTAAACATATTTGCCCACCACCATTAATAACAGTAAAAGAGTCAACAATGAAGTCAGGTTACAGAAATTTCACTTTTGTAAGAATTAAGATCTCATTGTATATATAGATAACACTAAAAATGGGAGGGTTTAAAAAAAATCATTATATCTAAATACATAGTTGCCAAGTACACAGCTAAATATATAACTGTCAATTCTATTCTAGAACCTAAGCACAAGGTATGCTTTTGACATCTACTGGGGGGAAAAAGCATGGACTGAGCTGTATTCTAGGGCGAGTCTGAATGGCTGGTGACTACAATTTCTGTCCATGTCAGGCTAACACAGTCTAACGTACGCGTGGCTGCAGCTATGGTACGTGTACACAGCAGCACTAGAGAGGTGGTCCTTCAGCTTCTAACCTCACATAAAAGATTAAAAAAATATATGTATATATTTCCCCCTCAAATCCTTACCCCTGTTCTCAAAGTTTTTCAGTGCTTGAAATATGCAAACATTTTAAAAAGAAAATTAATCTAAAATGCAAACACAGCCATACTATCACAGCACATCACAACAGATACATGTGAAGAGAGTTTACAGTTAATATACCTCTTGTTCTACAACAGGCTGTACTGGTTTTCCGTCTACATACTATGGAGTTGCAGGGAGGGTAATTTCAAAGTTTTATGGAAAAAAGCAACAGACAAATGTTAGTATTAACATACATACACAGAACATCAGTTGTAGTCTTATTGCTATAGTGATGCTACTTAATGCAGTGACAATACATTACAAGGTCTGTTATCCCTTCATTTCATTTCAGTAAAATTTTTAATACTAAATGCATTTGTTCAAATCACTCTACAAAATTCAGGCCCTGTTTAGGTTCTGTTGTAATTGCAATTTTTCTATTTTTAGGCTTCTGGGTGGTCCCTGTAGAAGTTTGTACTTTAAGCTGGGTACCCAATAGTTCTTTAACAGTGAAAACAAGATGAAAATGGCTGATATAAAAAGAGAACATACACACATGATACCGTATGCATCCAGATGAAACCATAAAGAAGAGCTGTGACAGAAATGAAGTGGCAAAAATATCAGCATGGCCAGGTCAGAGACACCAATGTGTTTTATTCTATTTTATTATTGTTATTGCTGGATGTAACTGGAATTTGATTTTGTGCAAAGAACAGCTCCAGTAAACAGCGCTGCTAGCACAGCTTCTCTTGGGCTTAATGCAAGAAGCAAACTCTTGTCGTGCTCAGTCAGCAAAACAAATTTTCTTGGCCTTAGTTTTAGTTGTAACTAATTCACATTTAGCTGCTCACTCATACGCACAGGGAGGTCTCATTTATTTCACTAAACAACCTTGGCCTAAATTAGGGCATACGATTTAAATGCCTTGCTGAACACAGGGCTGACTTGCTACAATTTCTCATATCCTTGGTAGTTTCTTGTTTCTCTGACTTAACAGAGCAGAGCAGATTTACAACCTAACGTGTAGGTACAGCCTTATCACATCATATCACAGAGAAAAAATAAGTTTTTTATTTAATTTAAGACAGGAAAATAATGTTAAAATTATTTAACAGACAGAAAAGAAAACAGACCTTAATAAATTCTACATGGCATGAAATGTTAGTTCTGAACTGATTTGTCACATGTATGACCACAATCAACTGAGTGCAACACAGAACTCAAACATTCTATTTGGTTACTGTTATCTTCGGAGATTTAAGAAAAATTTAAGAACTGGAACACGCATATTGCTAGCATCCATTTTAAATGGCATTACTGGCTGTGGGTAATCTAGTATTTATCCTAATTTGAGTACAGAAAGTGTCAATACCAGTCTCACAAAGCACAATTAAGTGCAGAAAAATTTCAGTGTACATAATGACAAAACAAGCCTCTGGACCATCATGGAATGAGACTTTGTAAACTGGAAAGTCTTTATTCTGGAATGGAATGAAGCCTTTGAGTTAATAATGGTGCTCCTGCTGTTTTAAGTAAGGCAGCATCACTACCATCCTCAGGAATGCCATTTATATCAGAAGTCTAAGTTAGGGAGTGACACTCATGTTTACATGCAAACACTCAAAGAGCAATCCTATGTGGAAATACTCAGTCCCAATATTTAATTGTTTTCAGGATCTGCTGCCTTAAAATTTTTAGTAATTTGGAAGTCAAAATTATTTTAAAAACACTTACCTATAAACAAAATAATACTGTAGTTCAACAAAATCCCTCTCATTAACATTATTTTTTGTATTTCTCTCAAATATTTTTCTTCTCTTTCAGCTGAAAAGCTGAATTTGAGGATGTATACGTATGGGTGTGTCAAGCAGTTTGTTAGACTGTTCTAAGCTTGGCAATGGGGTAAAAAAAGAACCTGAACTGTTTTATCATCGGGGCTTTTTTCCCCACATACAATGTTAGTGGTAGTTAGGGTTACTACATGTGAAACAGAAAGTGTATCTGTACTTGACCTTCATCTTTTAGTCATGATATTAAACACCAGAAATAGTGATTACAAATAAACGTACCTTCTCCAGGGATTCACTCTGCAAGTCTTCTAAACTACTTGACTTTTTTTTCTGTGGAACTCTTAAAATAATGACAGACAAAAACCCCACCAATTACTACAAGATAGTATGTTTGCATATGTCACAACAGTATCATACGACAGCTGTTTATATCACATAATGTCTGCATATAACAGATAATTCAGAATTAGGAGATTAAATTTCTTCTGTTATATTTTTAGCCTAAAACTCATAGTATTTGGAACTGCAACAGATGAAGTCGGAAACAACAAGACATCCTTTGATCAACAGTGAAAGGCAAAAAAGTGCAACGTGCATCTTTAAACCTTGTATCTATAGATGACTTTTTAGACGCTCTTAACAAGCAAAAGTAGACAGTAATAACTCTCTGTGGACAGTGTGCAATATTAAGGGCCCTTAAAAAGATTTTTTAAATGGAAAAAGGCAGAATTATATTAAAAAAATCTGGTTCTATGTTTTACACTTCAGTTAAAGTTACTCATTCTTACCTATTTATGATTTCCAAAGATTCTTCTTGTGGAGAGGTTAAATTAGTTGAAGATACTGGAATGCTTCCACTTTAAATCAGAATAAAATACACTGTTTTAAGTACTACAATACATATATCTTCTAATAGATAAAACTGCTATTTTTTTCCCTGTAATTCAAACTTTATACAACTAAGTATTGTAAACTCCCATGGCAAACACTGATTTCATAACTACCCCAAAATTCTTGCAAAGCCAAGATCAGGCAAGACAAGATACCAACAGTTAAACAGATTCAATAATACAGACTTAGGACAATCCACATGAAAAACTCAAGAAACAAGAGTCTTGCCTGATTTCCATAGCTTTGTGCGGCACTGGAGACACCACAGCTGGTGACAATTCTCCTGAAGAGGCCTATGGAAAATATAAGAGTTTCAAGCCTGTAACTCTAGTGCCCGATTCTGAATCTATAGTGCCCATACCAAGAGGCACAAAAATTCAGCCAGGGACAAACCCTCATCTATGAGAGAAACCAATACAAACAAATCATATATACAGTAGAACTTGCTTCTAATACATCTTTACTAAGTACCTCTGTTTTAAATAATTCTCCTTGAGGATTATTCAAAAGATTCCACTTCCTTAAAGTTGGCTCAAGTTCCTCTTCACTGCCACCAGAGATGGAAGAGCCTGCAAGCATTAAAGATTAGAAGTAGAAAGGGAGAGAAACAGGCCAGAAAAATAACATTGAAGACCATATCAGACAGTCTAAATACTTCAGTCTCTAAATTCCCTTCAGTCTTCATCTGACGCGTGTAGTTTACCAGCCTTTGCACTCCCACCGCTCATTCGGGCTCTGCCTTACAAAAAGCTGATTTATATTAGAGCAACAAATTTACCACTTCTAGTTACATGCTGTGCTCTGTTGCGAGTAGCTGAGGTGCTATGAGGCAGCTTCTGAACAACTCTAACTCATAGTTTGATGTTCTGAGACAGGTTCAAGTGGGTACCATTTTCTTACAGTGTATCTTTATAGGCAGCATGCATGTTTGACATCATCAGTATCATAATGCAGTGCCCCACGCTCAGTTCAAGGATGAACATGGTAAACACGCTCCAAGTTTTTCTGGATATCCCAGATGTAAACAAATACTGAAATACTCTAAATTCGTTATTTAGTAGGATTTTTATTCCTAAATTGTCAAAGCTGCAATACTAAATCAAGGTCTGAATATTTAGTGCTCAGCAAGTTTCCGGTGTATTTTGGATAAGAAATTTTTTCTGCAGTTCTCCTGTGCACAGGGTTGCATACAGGATGTGGAAGGGCTGCTATGCCATGATGGAGAAATTTAGACTGACCTTTAAGCACATTAATAGTTCCTAATCTATGTGACAGAGGTGCAGCAGCTCCAGGCAGTTATGAAAAAACACTAAATCTTATGGTCAAGCCTTGGCACTATTAAAAGAGAGATCACTTGAAAACTCATCAGACGTGAGCTTGGTTATCATGCTGTTCAGCTACAACAACTGATGCTGAGCCATGGCCCTTCAGGATATGAAGTGAAACTTATGCTGTGGTTAAGAAATGCTCACAATATATTGTGTTTCTGTCCAGTAATTATTTGAAACAGTTATCAGAGACAGAAGATTTCAACCCATTGATTCTACCAAAAGCTTTTAAGTAGAGATTACACTTGAAAGGGAACATTTAAAACCCAGCTCTAGAAACAAACAAACAAAAAAAAAAATCAAGGAAGATGTTTCTTAGCAACCTAAACATGAGACTGCCACAAACACACATAAGGTAACAAGCTCATTTGGGCTGTGCTAATATTGTAGCCATCACAGTATGTACCTCAGCGTGGACAATCTCACTCTAGTTCCTACACAGGTTTTGTTTTTGTTTTATTATGCTGAGCATCACTGGTTTTCTATTTACACTGCACTGAACGTCTGTACATTAACACCACCATACTCCCTGCAGCACCAGCTCGATAAGCCAGAGCATCGTGGCTTGCTCCCTGCTCATGCACACAAGCGTCCTCCAAAAACCACATCCCACGGGGGGATGGATCACTCAAATATGTGCAACAAGGGTGTGGCCAAGGAGAGTGGAACTGCAGGGGCTGCTGCTGAGGGCACCTACTCACAGGGTAACAGCGGTGTAGCTATCTCGGGAGTTACCATCAGTATGTCTCCAGAAGCTACAGTCACACCTTTGGATTTCCTTTCAGAACACTTTCAAGTGAGAGACTTTTTTTTTTTAAATGAACATTCAGAGAGATATTTACCTGACTCTTGTTCCCTATTCTTGTGTGTTAAATACAAGTTTCCATTCTGCCGTACAAGACCTGAAAATAATGTGTTTGTTAATGTGATGATGTACGTTAAACAAAACTGTCCCTTCAGAACATCACGTTTCCCAGGCTACATTTAGTACTGAAAACTAAGGTGGCAACTTAAAATGAAATTATCCTAAAACCTACTCCACTTCCTGCAGCGTAATTTATAAATGGAACAAAGTTTTTTCCCCAGATTTTGAAGTTAAATATATAATATTGTGTGCACCAAAGTAACCGTGGGTTTTCAGCTGTTCCCTCCAAACTAGAACTTGCCTGGTCAGCTGTCAGGATTTTTCTGAGTGGAAGGGAAGGGCAACAGAACTTCTTATATTCATTGCAACTCCTTTTGGCAAAAAAGAAAAATGTTCTCCTAACGGTATCAAACTGCACCTGAGATCAGCTTCCCTTTTATGAATGGCACATTAAAAACATGACATAAAAGGAAACATTCTGTCACTGGCGCTAGCTGATCAGTACTGCCATTCCTGAATTGAACTGTGGTGAACGTAGGATGTAATTAATTAATTAATTAATGCTCCTCATCTGCTAAGGTCTCCTGATATCATTTTACACATTTTACATTTTAAAAATCAGTTACTCATAACATAATGGTCACAGGAATCACCATACAAACTTAATAACTATCTATACACTTTATTAATCTCCTACAGATGAATTAATTTAAATCAAACTCAATGTCATTTTAATTTGGAATAATAGATTCTTGAGAGGGATATAATGCAATTTAATGAGAATACTGTAAACTCATGCCTTTAGCTAACTGACCCCGTGTTACAGATTCTGTCTGCATGAATGTCCTGCCGTTTGCTCCCTTCTTTTTGACCCTTTTTGCTATAATTCCTTTGGTCTGGCCTCTACAACCCATGTCCAACTGAGGGATGGCAACCAGCAGCAGTGAAAAGGGAAGTATGAAGCTTTGACCATGAAGGACACATGTCATAGGCCTGCACCATGGAAGACACTTACAGAAGTCCCATCAGTGAGGAGGGACAGGGCTGCATGAAGTAGCGAATGAAACCATGGCCCCAGCTGTCCGCCCAGCCATCGCTACACGCACGTAGGAGTTGTGCAACAACTCCTGCTCCACTGCAGTATGCAGCAAAGTGTTTTAAGGAGAACAGTTGTTGACTTCAGATTGACTTGGCACATAAGGAGCTCAACTGCAGTGCTGCAGACCCAACTGATGAGCAGTTCACACAGCTGTGCAACCAGAGAAGTAACCTCATCAGTCATCCTTCCTTATCAATCAGTATCCTTAATGACACTATCTAAAACAACATCTAGCACCAAAATCGGGCCCCAAGGAGGGATTTGTTATTAACTGCTGTAGAACAGATTTTAGGTTATGACTTACGCAGATGAGCTAAGATTCAGTCACAGAAGTCTTGCTGAATAGCAGTGTTGTAAGTACATCTCCAGACAGATTTAACCCTATTTTTTGTACTGACTACAGCCAAGGAAACAAAAAGGAAATCTCCACAAACTACAGGCAATAGCACGTAATAATCCTGCTCAACACATACTGTGGTTCTCTCTGTATCTGAAAGATTGTATACTTGCCCTCATAGCACTCTAACATGATACAAATATATGCATAATGAAATATATATTACTATACAAATATATTTAAAAGGAAAACAAATAGTAGTTGTAGTGCATGCAGTTTTTAAAAGACTTGATATCAGGAAATTTTTCCCAAGACATTTTACCGTGAGCTGCAATCATTATCTCTTTGACCTTTCTGTACTGGCTTAGCAATAGTGTTAACTCCTCTATTCGACGGTCCTGTGAAAAGCAATAAATGAAATAATATTTAAAATCCTGCATTTTTAACCTGCAGAAACACTGTATTACATATTCATTTCAGTGATTTTGGCCTGCTTTTCCAGAAAGCAGGATCAAGTCCTGCTCATGTGCCTTGTAAAGAACATTTCTTGGCTTTTATTTGCCATCATACATAACACCTGCTGGACCATGTGAAATTATGGATGTAAGGAAACCAGAGGAGTTTGACATTACTAGTAAAGCAGATATTTACAGAAGCATAATTTGGAAAATTGCTTTCACATCTAATAGTCAAGGGAATATTCTGGAGTTGAACCTCAATTGCCTGAGGTGGGCAGTGGTTTTTTTTTTTGCTAGCATCTTACCTGCAATCATAAAGTAAATGACATTAATGTTTTGTCTAGTTTAACAATCTGGTGATGTTCCTTAATCCTCTCTTGTAGGGTATGTTCTGCATTCCCACATCTACACTTACTCCAGTTTTGAACACACCTTTTTGAACTTAGGCAAACGGGTACAGAACCCAAGAAATGAGGCCTCATGAGTGCCCGATGTGTTGCCCAGCTCCACTCTTCCCCCAATATATAATATTTTCCCATTATGTACAGAAAGCATCTTGATTCATGTATTCAGGGAGTGACTTGCCTTTTGCACAGACACAACATAGCAATGGGTAGTAATCATTATTTAACTGATTACATCTGTTGTTTCTCTCATTTCCATATATGATACTGTCCCCCAATGGTAATACATTATTGCTACCAGTCACTGAGTGCGCGATCTTGCACTTTGCACTCTTACAGTTTGTCCTGTTTCTTTGACCCCGCTTCTAAACAATTCCTATGCAATAATCTTGCCCAGTGCTGTGACTGCAGAGCACTGAATACAAACCCAAGCAAGTAATAAAGAACTAGTTTTCACAAGCAGGTGTCAGAAAAGCCACAGAAGCAGAGAAGTGGACACTGGACAAAAAAAAACTTTCCAGGGAAGTTGGCAGGCATTTAAGTGATTAGCTGACACTGAGCTGCTGCATTGCCATAGCTAGGTCAGTGTCACTGCTCCAGCACCCATGTGCTACATTACAGTCACAGCAGATATCAACTGCAGTGTAGGAGTAACCACCCAGAAACGAGACCTTTACCACATTACAGAAGGGTAGGTGATGCTGATCCTCCCTTCACGCCTCTGCAAGTGTACACAAGACAAGATGCCTAAACCAGATACTCAGCTATCCCAGGATGAAGAGGAGCAATAGGTTCTTCTTCATAGCAAAGAACTAACATACTCAGTTTTTTAAAAAGAAATATATGAACCACTTAGTAGCAACTTAGTCAAGCACTTTCTGTCTTAAATGACACAAGGACTACTTAAAAGTTATACCAAAAGCTATTTAGAGCTATTTTCCCTCAGGAAGAATATTTGCTTTTGCAATATTATTGACAGTAACAGCTCTACATTAAACATATAAGAAGCTGGGGGTCAAGCATCAGTCCACTAGTTTAAACATTACAGTTTCCAAGGAAATAACTCTCCTTTCCCTGTGAGTATATCCAGATATTAGGACATAAGCACCAATATTTTGTGTTCCCTTCAAATGACAAAATCTTACGCAGACTTGGAAAATTTTGGCAAGAGATAATGCTACATCTTTTATCTTCCTGATGTAAATTTTGGCTTTTTGAGTTTATAAGAACTAAAGGTTGTTATGAGTCACATTAATGTTCTCCAGAATTAACACTGCCCTGTCTAGATTCCACACTTCCTAAAGGAAGTTTTAGGGATGTTTATTATTGGCTATTTGTTCATATACAAGCGTGTCACCATAAAGGAAAATTCTGTGTCCAGATTTATTATCATAAAACAAGAATTACAATTTCCTCAAGAACACCCCCTCAACCTCCCACCTCCCCTCCACAAATAAGAAACAATTTATGTAGTAAGTCAATGGCATCTGAAGGTAGAGATTCAACATCCTCCAAGACTAAGCCCGAAACCCTGCAACCTGAGCCTCCCGAGTTCTGCAGCCAGGTTAGCACAGTTAGCCACACCTTCTATTTAAAAATCAACCTGTCGCAATCTTATGGGATAATCCAAAAATCAGAGCAATACCACACCTAAAGAAAGCAGGTTATTCAGATCATTACAGAGATTCAAAACCATTATTTCATTCTTATTATGTAGAACAAGGATTATTTTCTCACCTTTTCTTCATTTGCAGCCAATAACGATTCCATCCCTATCTTCAACCGTTGAACTTCTTGATCTAGAAATGTTTGTTAAATGTTTTAAGGAAAATACACTTGCTATATGTCGTGTAAATAATATATGTTTTGTGATACTCTCCTTATGTTCTGCTGAGTAACCAAAACCATATCAGTGGCCTGGCAAATGCATTGTTAAACTACCTTTAACTTAGAGCTTGTCAAAAGCTGAGCTATTAAAAGCATTGCACAACACAAACATGATGGCTTTGCTTATAAAAGGCTACATAATACTATTTTATACTCTGAAAGTCAAGTAATAAGAAAAAAAAAAAACCAAACACTGAAGCTTATTTGCAAAAGATGAGAGTTTTTTTTCTGCTATACATTTAAGGAAATAATTTTAAGTATGATTGAACACTGATTCTATTCCATCTCGGAAAAATATTAATCAGCTTATGAGAAGTAGTTCAATGACATTCATGAAACTTGGAAATAAAAAATAAGAAAAACTAGTTTGATATGAGGAAAATCTGTAAAATTTCTTTTTTTCTTAAAAACATTTCAGTATGAGTAGTTGAGTTAAAAACTACACCAAGAGCTAATACAGAACTGCCTCACACACAATTTAGTGTTACAAGATAGAGGTTATTCAGGAATGTTATAGAGAAAAACAATTAAAACACATTCTCTGAACATTTATGAGGCTGTTAATCATGTAATCCTAACTTTGCTGAACCAAATCTTTCTTTTCTTCTCTACACATGATTCCTAGCAAGTCCACCTGTAAGAACCTATACTAAATAAAGTCTAGATGATGGAGACAACCTGGAATAGTTTATCTGCTGTAACTGCCACTCAAGGAATTAATGCTTTGATGTTAAAACAGACCCACTTGTTTCACAAAAGACTATGAAAACCAGATGTGGCAGGCATGAAGTGAGAGGGAAGAAAGAAAATCAATACTGCTAAAGAGTATCTTTTAAAAAGATGTTTTACAACTAAGTGTCGAACATACTATGTCCAAAAAACCGTAATTAGTTCTTTCTTGTAGTTATTCTGAAAAATACACACTCTGTTAATGATTAAGTTTTAAAATATGTAAATGAACTTTGCAAACATTTCTCTTGCAAAAGAGAACGCTTAGTAACACACGACATGCACAGACACAGCCAAATCAAAAACTAAAGCCAGCAGGCAGTGGGCAAGCAATTGAAAGATTTTTTTAAAAGCCATTTAAAAAAAAAAAAAATCACAGTCCTACTGATTTTGCTTTATAAATATTAGACTTCAAAAAGACCTGGTGCCAAGGTATTTTTGAGCACATTAAAGCAAACCTTACTTACAATATTTATACCAACGTCAAGTATGAAAACATTTTTATTCAGTCATGGGGGTTTTTGTTTTGTTTTTTTTTTTAATTTACTGCACTGATTTAAAAAAAGAAAGCCCAAATCCTTCCCCTCCAAGGCAGGAGGCTTTCAATTAAAGCTGTCTTCCCAGATATTATATGGGGTTTACATATGTACAAATAAAAGCTGGTAAAGGTTAAGCTTTGGCTCTGTTAACCTTGACAATGTCCCTTTGAAGTCCAACTATCTGATTTGTGAACCTCTGATTTATTTTTTTTTTTTCTGAAGTGAAATCTTACTAAACAGGGCAAGTAGCTGTCTGCTTGCTGCAAGCAATGAAAGCAATGTCTCACGTATACTACAACTAGACAGCCAAATCTAAACAAACATTGAATTATTCCTGCAGAATGCATCCCAGTTATGATTTGTGTGAAAGGAACAGTGAGATAAAGCCAGAAGTGAATTGCAAGGCTTACGTTTTTCTTTTAGCCTTCTCCTATAAACTTCCTCTACGATGGTAAATGATGAGAGTCAAATAAAGTATGTAGAAAAAGCACATATTAGATAAATTTTGCAATTTAATTAGAATATGCATTCTAGCATACTACAAGTACATTGACATTATTTTCCAACTTTATTTGAGAAGACCACCTAAAAATCTGATAAATCAGTATATTTTTTTTGCAGAAGTCTTATTACTGCTGCATACTGTTTCTATTCAAATACAGTCTAAGTGGTTTCCTTAAATGTAACCTAAAAAAAAAAAAATCTGTACAGGGTTTGATTCTTCTCCCACTGGAATCAAGGGCAGTTTCACCCATCTTCAGCACGAACAGGAACAGACACACTACTAGAAGCTGAAAGTTGCTGAGCTCTTGATTTTTTTGTCATACCACTACCTTTCCCTTGAAATATCATAAATTATTTGTGAATCTTATAGAAAATACAAAATTCTATTAGTAGAAAAGTTCCTCTACAAACACTGCTATTAGACAAACTAATTTTCTAGTTAGACATGCAGTTCTCTACATGCACAAGCTCTGCAGCTGTGTGAAATCAGCACCAAGTATATGTTAAGTCATTTATTTGGAATAAATAACAGTCAAAATACAAAGTCTTTTAGAAAAGGCATATCTGCATTAATATCTGAAAGGAGATTCTTGGTAAGCCCTTAGAAAGTCGGAGCACAGCACCCAAAAAGTCACATCTCAACAAGGGCACTCTTTGGAAGTGTTAGTTAACACCCACAAAAAAAATTAGTGCAGCTGAGCTGATGCACTGCGGTAAACTACGCACAAGTATTCCTGCATGGGTGTCAGTATTAGAGAAGAAAAAGGTCGCTAATATCATATTGCTCACAGCCTAGCAACTGAAAGAAGCTCCAGGGAGTCAATATTTCAGAGAACTACGCCCTGACTGGTTGAGATGAAAGGCTAAGCAAACTGGTTTATTTGCCACTGGCCTGTATCAATGACACAAATCAATGACTACGTTTTAAAATGCTTGAACATTCAAACATTATGCTTAGCTACTACTGTGACTTTTTTTTTCTTAAAAAGTGGAAAAGGTAAAGATTTTTCAAAGAAGTTTAGAAGATATAAACAAAAACATATATTCCCACTGAACTACAATGACACTTTCAAATTATAAATAAAATCCCAGTAGAAAAACTTGTGGTGCTCTTAGGTACTCACTGCAATTTGGGCTGCCTCGAGATTGGGACACAATTTCACACACTAAAGGCCTCTATTCTACCAGAAGACAAAACAAATTTGCACCATTTTTCCTCCCAAAATGACCGCTGTAAGTCCATTCTTGTATCTCCTTGTATTACTTTGAAATACTCAGCCAAGCTGCTATGAAAGTGAAGTTGAAGTAGAGTTTTGGATTTTTAACTTTAATTCCCCTCCTCTTACCTCTTTCTGCCACTTCACTCTGTGATGAGGTCCTAGATAGTTGACTTTGTAAACGTTCTATTTCTGCATCTTTGAGAGCTAATTGCTCTTGAAGCTGGGCTATCTCAGCCTGAAAGAGAGCACAACAAATTCAAAACATCATCATCACCAATTCTCTATGATTCTTTCCCAGAAACTAGAAGACGTCTAAGCATAACACTGTGATTGATGTCCTGTTCCCAAATCAGGACATTTCATAAACATTGTAACAACCTTACGTATTTCATAGTGTTACTATCCTATTCCTTTTACAGAAACTCACGTTTTCCAATGCAATAATCTCTCGGAGAAGAGAAACTTCCAGAAAGGTAAAATTTTCAAGGATTCATGTAGGTAAAGAAACTCTGGAAAACGCTCAATGCTACAATACTGGTCATACAATAACGACTATTATAGGGCAACTCCCGAGTGTTGCATGAAGACTAATAAAACATAACAAAGCATTTTTTAAAAGATACTGTTTTTTTATCCTAGTTACTACTAATTAATATAACTGAGAATCTATTAATGCTCAGCGCTTTTATCAGCGTAACAAAACTTCTTTCTCACATCAGATACTTCAGCAAATAGGCTAAAAGCAAAGCATGGCTTGGAAAACAACGACATATATGCAACAAAATATCAGTGGTTCATTTACATTTACTGCAATTTCTGCTGCCGCTGGATTAGGAAACAGTAACACACATTAAAGACCTGAACAATACACAGGGAAAAGCATTCTGTGATTGTCCAGCTGAAATACGGTCACTCTCAGCTCTCTTTCCTATTTATGAGAAAAACTGTCAACAGCATACTTTACTAAGTCAGTAGCTTCATTAAGATTTTCTTCAGCAGCCTCGAAGTCTTTATATGTTGATATTCTGCATTTCCCCCAGCAAAAACATACCAAACCTCCTTGCAGTTAAAAGAAAAAAAAGGGAAATAAACAACAACAAAAAATCACTGAAGTGACCAGTTTTTCAAAATACTAAAATAAAGCAGGAAAAAATGCAAACCACCAAACAATATTATCCGAACAGCGAAAAACATGGACTAATTTACTCTAATACACAAACTTCACCAGGAAGGAAGCAGCTGGATGGCAGCAAAAGATCACTACTCTGCCTGCAATTCCATATGGAATAGAAGAATCTGCCTTGTTGCATCTCGAAAGGACTCCTACACTTCCCACTGACTAATGTGCTTTTTATATCCAGCCATGGAAATATTCCAATTTCTCATCTAAAAAGCTGGAGCAAGTGAAAGACAAAAGCTGTGGACCTCTCAATACCAGATTTAGATTTGCCTCCCCTGGTCTATTTGATCTCATAGCTCTTTTAAATGCCCCCTTTTCCCTTAATGTCTCATTCCTGCCATCTCTACAATTATTTTCCTTCCTCTTTCTTTCTGTGTACTTTTCTTCCTTTCTAATCCTGTATCTTCTCTTACTCAATGAGTTTTATGATTCTTCTTTCTTATTTTCATTCTGCTCCTTTCCATAATCTTTATCTGACTTGGCAGCTGGCCACACACTGCTTGAGAAAATATTTTCCCAAAGACTCTTCATTTCCACCACATCAGAGAAAACATTTTCATGGATACAAGAGCTATTATCTTCACAGGAAAAAAGACACGACAGCAACATTTCAATATTCATCTAAGAATTCTCAAAAGAAAGAAATGCTAACACAAATAATAGCTTGCTGTCATTCCTGGATCAATCCATCAAGTATTAAAAAGAAAAGTCAGTTTAATAATTGTAAATGTTTTTCCAAGATCCAACCACAACTCAAAAACGTCAGTCATTGGTATGAACAGGGATTATAGTACTACATAAATGAAAGGAGATGTGATTACAGCACAAGAAAGTGTACTTCAGCAGGGAAAAATAATAAGGTGCTTTTTAATCTAGTGGAAAGGGCTAAGAATTCAAACTAGAAATAAAGTGCAACTGTTTAACAAGGAGAACGTTTAACTAGAAAAATTAATTAGTGGGGAAAATGATGAAATATTTCAAATGTCGAGCTTCTTTAGAGTACAATGCAACAGCTTTCCAGGATTTCAGGTCAACAGAAGGGTAAGGCAGCTATGCACTTTGATATACACAAAGTCAAAGCAGATGATCTAATGGTGTATTTTGGGCTTAATCTATTAAAATAAATTCCATAGTAAGTGAACACCCAATCAACTTTGCATGTCTCTTCTCTTCACTGTAGAGAGCATATTCCATAGAGGATTTTCACCATCATACGAATAAAAGACAGAAAACTTCCAAAGAAGTTTTTCTTCAGAACAGGTCTTTTGTAAGTCAAAATGTCTTTTTTTTTTTTTTAAATAAGAATTACAAAAATGGTATAAGACTGGAAACAGCAAGGAGGGGAAATGGCACAAAAAGAAGCTACGAAAACTTTAAACTAAAATACTTATTCCACAACTTGATTTTATAGTAGGCCCTAACACAAGGCAATTGTAAGAAAAATAAATATTGATGAGAATTTCCAGCCAAAATAAATCTTTCATTAGTAAATACCAAGTATTCTGCTTACTTTAGTTGCTTTTAATTGCCACTCATACTGATTTCTTTCATTTTCCAGTTCTTCCACTTTAATTTTCAGGTGTCTAAGTTCCTGCAGCAAACCCTGCAAAGGAAGAACAGCAGGTAAAAGTAAGATTACTCTGGTAGATATTAATTTTCCATAGTCCTGAATTAAAGATCATGCATGAGCCACACAGTAATGAACACTGAACCACTACATCAAAAACTGTGACACAGTCTAAGAAGACAAAAACTATTTTGAATTGAGAGATAAGGAATACTTTCTCAAACTCTCCACCTGAAATTATGAAGCACATTTCTCAGTCATATTAAGGAATGCAGCTGAGCCTGGTGAAGTCATGTCTCTCTCAGTGAAAATGTGCCAAAATATCCGCAACTGCAGTCTCATATTAACTACTGTGCGTTCTGGGAGAGTTGGGGGTTGTTTTGTTGTTTTGTTTTGAGTTTTTTGTTTTTTTCAGCCATCTCAAAGTAAGCAGAAACATGCAGTGCTAAAAGATTACTAACTTCCACTAAAGTGACAATCTTCTCCCCAAACAGGTGCTTAAACTACTTACCAAGAAAAATAACACTCAGACTAACTAGTATCTAGCAAGTTACAGGCATTAATACAATACACATACAGTCAAATTCAACTACAAATAAGCTACTTTGAGCACTGGTGTTTGCCACTTTGCAAACTGAGCTGATGCAACCTAGAGCTGCAGCCAACCAGGGGTCCTAACATTCTCCATCCATTTCTCTGGCAACGTTGTCTCTTAAGTGTCCCTTCCCCCTTTCCTCGAGAGGACTGTATCTTATTGTTCATTCTGAAGGACAACATTATTAAATCCTTGATGGAACTATGATGAGACCAAATGTCTTAAAATGAATGGAGGAAAGGAAAAATTTGAAAGTGTAATCCAATTTTGGAATCCACTGTAGTATATACATTAAGGAACCATACTAATATCTTGGATTAAATTAACATCTATGTTGAATGATGCCCAGATTTGACTCCCAGATTATTTTTCAAATATGCAGCTTGTACTAATAGTTCACTAATCAGTTCTGCACAGAGGCAAGCTCAGAAACAATAGCGCTGTTTTCAAAATAGGCATCACACCCAAAGGTTTATTTTACCAAAATAACTCATAGGAGAAAAATTATTGAAAAGTTACTGAAAAATTACCAAAAACCTCCTTCACAATATAAGCAGATTATTTATAAAATGAGTTATTTTAACCAAAGAGATGTGGCAACTAAAGCAAACTGATTTAAAAGCAAATATTAAAATGGACTTTTTCAGGTATACCAGTATCATCCCATACTCAGTAAATCTAAGCAGTTTATACAAAGTAGCTTTTGTTTTGATATGTGACATAGTTTTGATCAAATACAACTAGGATCTGTAATGTAAATTCAAAAATGCTTTTCTGGTAACTTCTACTGTCAGAGAATAAACAAAAATGTGTTGGATTTGCTATTTTAAAGGTACAAGCAGATTATTTTTAGTATGGTTCTTTTCATTCACTTTAACATTATTAGAAAAAGAAAGGATACATTTCAGACAATCTTACCTGAAACTATATTTTTTCTTGTGTTAAGCTTTTAAGATGTTCAGGAATTAACAATCTGTGTTCAGAGGACTGGTTAGAGTGCACCATCATGCACAGCTAGGGTGACATTATCATGAGGAAAATTAGCAAACTACCAAACCATGCTAGCATGCTGCATATCATATTCTCAACTAAGGAAAAAAACCCCAAACACTCCCTCCAAAAAAAACCCAACAACCACACCAGCACTACAGATCTACAAGTAAAATGAAAATCATAAAAAACTCAAAAGAGATGACTGGCTCTTAAGATATATCTGTGCTTTAGCAGACAGGTATATCAATGGTGATCAAATTTGCCCGAGTAATCAGGGGTGGGGTGTCTGGGGTGGGCTTTTGGGCTTTTTTTTGTTAATTTTTATGACCACCTCACTCTTTGCTAATGAAAGCCACAAAGATTAATGCAAATAATTCACAACATCGCTCTGGTTAGCAGAATTTAGTTTCTACAAAAGAAGAGGCAATACACAGGCTTCTGCTAGGATGGGACTTATCATACATCACACTGAGAGCAATTCTTCTGGCTGAGAGTCTCTACCACTGATCTTGGACTACATTGAGGACCATTAGGTGTCAAGTCTGGATTCCTATCTTGAGACTTTCTTTCTTGGATTCTACTATTAATTTCCAGCTGCAGTCTACACATCTGCTCCTGTAGCTCACTGATCAGGTTCACTACTGACTGAAAACATGGGAAGAAAAGAAAAAAAAAGACAAAGACAGGTGAGAAGGAAAATGATGCAAAGAAGATATTTCTACAGTTCCAGCACAAATACATGAAATACATAAAAGACAAATTAAAACAAGACAGATGATGTGTTTCCCTTCTGATAAAGTATATGTGAATAGATATAAAACTGGAATGTCGCACAAAGCTACAGTTTAAATAGAACAGAATCTTTATTCCAGACTAATTCAGGATTCTGATACTAATGTTAAGATCAGAATTTGGCCTCTCGTTTTTGGAAACTTACCCAGTCACATGAAGTCAGATATCAGGAAAAATTGGAACACATTTTAATATGCTGGCTCAGAGGCACAATTTTGCTGGAACAGACCTGTTTACATTCATTTACACAGCCAAATCATCCACTAGGAAGAAACTGCTAAGTGCTCAGCTGGGGCCATAACCTGCTCTTTCCCAGTTTATGCACAGAATTTACTAATAAAGTAATTCTGTTTCCAGGTCTAGCACGGGTCAGAAAAATAACTCCATTACCTAGCTTGCTAGCTAGGCAGTAGCTTGAAATGGAGAAAGTGTTAAACACAGGAGAAATCAAAGGAAGAAAAAGTAATGACTTTACAGTGCACTGTTTTGCTGGCCAGCTTCTTGGATTTGTGTGTATCAGTGATACACACCAAAAAATCCAGCTAGGGAAAGCAAATCAAAGACAAGTATTAAAATCTCTACAGCATTTCACTTGAATTCCCAAACTCAATTGCAAATAGTTCTCGGTATTTTCTCAGATATTGCAAGTTTGAAGTGCCTTTCTCTTAATTTTCATGTACATTAACAACATATGTTTTGTGATTTCTCAGTCTTCTCAAGTGGAATAAATTTCATGAGATTCATCCATCTCCCAAAGGAGTGAAAAAGATTTTAGTGGACAGATAACAGATGACATGACATCATTGTTTTTATTTTCTTCATTGCAATGCACAACAGTCCTCCTGTAACCTGAACTCTCTGGTGAACCAATAATCTCAAACCTAGGGAACAGCTACTGCAAGGACAGAACACTATTCTGACCAGGGAAGAATTTAAGACAACCAATCTCAAACTGTATCACACTTAGAGATTCCCTTTCAAAAGCAAGTGTATCAGGTGAAAGAGCTTCACATCAGTTAAGTATTTTTCTAGGGCACTGTGCTTAAGATGAAATTCAGAAAAGCAATTAAGTATATTTTACTTTATACATATTATTGTCAATCAGGATCACAACGTCTGATGCTCATCCTCTTTCATCCAACAAACCTTTTTATGCATGTAAATGAGGATTAGTTCTGTATACAATTAAAAAAAAAAATAATTAGAAAGAGTACTGGGCCCCAGCATACTGCTCTGCAATATCCAGTCTTCCATAGGCTGGCATATTTTGCCAGGGGTGCACAGGTAAGAAAAGATAGCCTCCCTCAGTATCAGCTCCCCTAGGTAAAACCATACCCTTCCTACGTTCAGTGGCTACGTTAGCCACTTTGCAGCAGGTCAGTGGGACACTGGTGAGGAGAATGTCCTACTAGTTAACTCATCCTCTTAACAGAGAGCTGCAAAGCAGAACAACCGTAAGACCAGCTGTACGTACAATTTAGGTACTATCCACAACCCCTCCATCTTTCACGCTTTGATTTTGTTTCTTTTTTACCATCATGTCCATCATCAGATATATCACTGAGCAGCACCAACTGGAGATGGGAATCATCACGACTCACATCCAACTCTTGCATTCTTTGAAGCACCGAGGTTTTAGTGTGTGCTCGTCTTTGACGGAGAACACTGTTACCCTATACAGGTTCTGAAGAACCACTGCTCAGACAAGATTTTTGTCCAGATTTTTAAGCACAAACTGACAGTTGCTCTAGTTGTGGTAATGTGGGAGAGTTCAGAAACAATTCTGCTGCCACCATGTAATTCTTTTCTCTTTTGCCTCAGGGTAAAAATGGAATGGGTTTGCATCCACACAGACTTCCCTCGGGGCAAACCTGACAGTACAGAAGTGGCAGAAATCCTTATCCCAGTGAAGGATAAAATGTCTTAATTTATCAGAGGAGAAAGATTAACTCCAGCTGCAATATATGCCTTTACAGTTGCTTCTAGTTTCAAGGTAGAAAAGGTTTCTCAGTTTTTAGATTCTTTCATGGCATGAAAATTTATTAACACACTAACATACTATACCTTGATTCAGGTGAGACAACACACCAAACTCCCAGTGGGAGTCAGTGGCTCACTGGCTCCAATTTCTATGAAATTGCAAATAACTATGCACGAGGTATTTAATTCGGAAGTGTCCACACAAGAACCACAAAACACTTTGCAAAAGCTTATAGCAAACTTGAGATCCTCAGTTCGAAAAAGCAAATACCACAGAACTTATCCCATGCTCCAAAAGAAAAATAAGGAGAGAAGGCAAGCTGTTAAGCAAGTTGAAATAGACTATTACTCCTGCAGACTCCTGATAGTGACAGAAGATCTCTTTTGTCTATGTTTGGCATCTGGGCTGCCATTAATCGCTTCATAATGTTGCTGCCTCATACCCTGCTACATTAAGAAAACATATTCCCCAAATTACCAAGGCTTCTCAGGCAGGAGAAAAAGCTACACAAACTCCCTCATGTGGGATTTCAGAAACCTTCACCGCATCACTGTGGCAGAACTACAACATTATTCTACAAAAAGGGAATTAAAATGACAAAGCCAAGAGTGAGACTGTCCATTTACAAGCAGCTATTCTCCTGACCCCTGTGTTATATATATATATAAATAAATGGCACTTTAAATTTAGCATGTGCTTTTGAAGAGCGAGAGGCAAGTGGCATTCAGTGTGAAATTAATACCTTTGAGAGGAGGCTAGAGATGCTTGATAAACTCCTTGCTGCTAACTAAAACCAGAACTAAACCACAGGTGCACAAGATAAAGTGAAATTAATCTGACACATGAAAACTTGCTCATATTTAGAAGGATATCTTAATTTGCTTTGTTTTGCCCCAACGCAACCAGAGAAATAATTCTATAGATTAATTCTATGTGACTGCAAACAGCTGATGTGAAATAAGCTGACAAAAAATTAGAGTACAGAGCAAATAAGTTTTAGTTGAATTATTCTCCAATGTCACATTTAATTTTAAATATTTTAAAACCCATTATGATATTTAGAAATGGCAGGGTCAGCTATGAAGTACAATTATCAGGCTGTTTTAAATGGTTTAACTACTGGATGCCTCCGTAACACATGCACTAGGATGAAAACTAAGGAAAACTAATTCTGATAGTAGCAAAACTATCAAATCACTGTTCTGCTCACCTCTGTCAGTCCTAAACTCAGTCTTGAAAGAACCAATTGTCCAGCTGCAGTTTGTAAGAAAGGCTCTAGCTCTGTCACCCATAGCTTTCTTCCACTTAGGTAAACATACTAATTGCTATTTCATTTGAGGCATTCTGCAGTGTAAGAGCATGTTGTAGTAGCCACAACATTCAGAGATACAACTGCAGCGAGATTAATTTCATTCAGTCACTGTCAGTTTGGAGAACTGTCTCTCAGACTCTGAAGCAATTAGGTTACCACAACACAACTGTGTACGTATGCGTAAACAAGAGCAAACTAAAGGCAGACCATTTAGATACATAAGAGTGGTTTATTCAGTAGAAAAATATAGTCTGGCAGTAGAGGCAAGGAGTTCAGGAAGACACCCAAAGCTATTATCAAATTTAAGCAGCAGTTGTAGTCTAATAGTATAAAGAAAATATAATAATAAATTTCATTCCGATGTTTGAAACTTTGTTTGTATTGAAAATCAGTAAAATTTACAGTAAAAGGAACTGAAACAGGGTTAAAGCATTAGAGTTCAAATAAACATATAATTTGACTGAAAGCAACTCCTGTTTATCTTGACAAATTGGATTAATGCTTATTCAAGATAATCTGAAATAATTGTAAAAATGGCTCAACAAGCAAACCAAAAATGCTGTTTATTTGCCACAGCTTTACTTTCAACACTCATTTTCCTTGCTTGGTATACACAGGTTTACGACTTTCAACAGGCTAGAAATCTAATCACATCTTGGGGTAGTTAATAATTCAGGGCATACTTAACACAATGATTCTCAA
>NW_010333506.1:66736-69978 GCF_000700745.2 Antrostomus carolinensis | reverse complement strand
ATGTTTCCTATCACTTAGCAATACGACAAAGGCTTCCAGGCCAATAAAGCTCAACTTTTCCATCCAAGGGGGCCCCACACCTGGTTGCAGTGGCAGAAGAATTTCACAGGTCAGAGCCTCACCCTCATGACAGGTCTAGACCTACTTGGGTACTTAAAAGTCCTGTCAATGCAAATACACTCAAAAGCTTTGTTGCTTTCCAGGAGTCAGGCTGACTGTGCTTGTCCTGCAGCAATTTAGGCAGCCTGGACCTGGTATTCAACATGCTGAAGTTGCTGAAGGCCTCGCAGGAAGGCAGCTGCTGGAGCTGGCTGCCATCTGTAGCAATTAGGCACTGCATAGACCTGTTTAGGTTTCGGGTAGTATGAGACTGCTTAGGCCTTCTGTACACAAGACACTGATCATGGGTGAAAGAGCATGAGAAGGCCACAGTTAAAACAGCAGCTGGTGCCTCTTTGGCTTGCAACCTTTGCCAGAAATTGCTCTCTTTAAGTTATCTTTTAATCTCTAAAGAAAACTTCAGAGGATAAATAAGCCCAAAAACAAACACACCCAAATGTCACTGCAGGTAAGTTACTTATGCATAGTTATCAAATATTCCACTAGCAACATTATGGAGAGCAAACAGTTTTCTAACACTGCCTGGATTTCAAATTCTCCTATGTCAATGTGGAACATAAAGTCTTTTCAGTCAGGAACGTATGAATCTTGGACCCAGTAACCCTCCCTTGCCAGGTAATCCTCTCCTGCTAGTTGATGCCCTTGCAGGACCACCGAGTAGGGCAACACATGGCAATTCATATGAATTACTGTCTTCCAAAACTGCATTCCTTCCCAGCTGCCACCTGCTGCTCACCACCCTGAAATGGATGTTGTTCATATGATTCCCTGTTTCACAGTCTCTTTCTTAAACAATACAGTAAAAAGCAAAGCTTCTTTGATGTCCACATCTGAGGGTGAGTAAGGATTAGAATTTTCTCCAATGCATGTAATTTTTTTGCACTGTTTATTACGTAACCACAAGGGGAAAGGCTCATTTGAGGAAAACACCCTGCCCCTTGCCTTTCCCTCCACTAATGCATTAATAGCACCAAGGGTCTCTGTATCTAAGTGCTTGCAGCATCCCCAAAACTACTGAGCTGACTGCCAGTCTTGTCTGCCACATAAAAGAGGAAACAGAAGAGCTCTGGTAGGCCTCAAACATGCCAGTCCAGCTCCTGTGGAAAGGAAAAGGTTAAGTGAACACCAATTGTAATATATGCTTCTGGAAGGGACTTTGTGTCTTGATTAAAGCCAAATAGCAACCTTTGAAGTATAATGAGAGAGGGGGAAAGAAACCACATCCCAAAAATGCATAATCATATTCCTCGCTGAATTCACAGGACCAATGATACAGACTGTGCTGTAAGCATGGAAAATCCTATTGTATGCAACAGACATATAATAGAAAAAAAAAAGAAAACAAGCTAATGAAAGAAACTCACCTCAGCTTTGTTCTGTTTCTCTTCGTATTCACTCTGTTCCTTTTCCATACCAACCAGCTTAATCTTCAGGTCTGAAACTTCAGCCATTAGATCTAATTTCTGAGTCTCTAGTGATGTTCGACTTAGCAACTCCTGAGAGCAAAGCAGAACATTTTCTCCAGTTATTTACTTGAACACTGACAGAATGCTATGTGATTTACTGGCAGACCCATAGCAAAGTCTCTAGTGTCTACCCTAGTGTTTAAGGCCTTCCATATGAAAGCAAAATTATTCTCTTCAAAAGTCACACTTGCTACTGCTTAACAATGCAAAAAAAGCAGCAAGATAGATCTGATGTAAGCATTTACTGCAGGCAGCAAAAGTAACTAAAAAAAAATAAAATTGATTGATTGGCAAATTCATATGAAAGCAAATTTCTCCACCTCTCTTCACAGTGTGTATACTTTGAACTGTGCGTTTATTGAGTTCTGCAGCTGTTTTCACCTACACTTTCTACTGTGTTAATCACTAAACCACTGTGTCCCCCTCCCCTTTTTAAGAAAATATGTGGCAGAGTTAATCCCTGGCCAAGATATGAAATCACAAGACAATGCTAAGGCTAAACAAACACAAACCTACATAATGCCATAGAGACCTTCACATGACACACTACAAAACAGCTGACTACTCCCCAAAATATTCAGCAGACAGACCTATGTTTTAGTATTACAATGAAACATTTTAGAACTTCTTATCGTGTGTTATTCAATAAAAGATGTATTACAGAATGAGCACCCTAACCAAAATAGAGTACCAAAGACAAGCAACATGGCTGCAGTCATGCTCATAGTACTTGAAAGTTTACATGATGTAGTACTTAACTACTGAAGGCTACACACTCTGGAGGGAACAGCACTGAAGGAAAAGTGGTGTGCCCTGACCGGAATCTAAAAAGCAACGTCCAAACCGAGTAATAGTGAGAACAAGAAATAACTGGACATGACTTTTGCTTGTGTGCCCCGAGTTTGTTTTTCAGACTGCAGAAAAGACATACTTTGGGCAGGGTGATATCACTGTGTTTGGAAAAAATTCAATATTCACACCTTCATTACATCTTTCAGTTTTCAAGAAAGCCAAAGCAAAAAGTCTCCCGAATTTAACAGAGTGTGTTACACATATAAAATGCTTGTCAGCCTCCATTTGCAAAGATAAAATAAAAAAAAATAATAAAAAAAATCCATTCAGGAGTTTGAGCCCTACTGAAAAATCAATACCTAACTTTCCAAGTGCCTAACAGTTTGGTGGTTTGGTTTTTTTTGTTTGTTTGTTTGGTTTTTTTCCAAAAACCATAGGTTTCTAAACAGTTAAAAATTTTATGATAATTCATAACTCACATTCATATTTTGATCATATGAAATGCACTGAGGAATCACAGCAAATTGTGCTTTGAATTACATGGAAGTGACTTAACTAAAGTTGTCACAGTTATTCTGGATCCACACTGATGCTACTGAGTGATCAGAAACTGCCCTGTTCATCACTCCTTTCTCATCTCTTCCACAAGCTGTACAGTATGTTGTAGAACATGGGTTGGAGCCAAGGAAGCCACAAAGCTTATTTTTAAAATTATACCGTTAAAGTTTATTTGGAACCCAGATCTGCTCTACATGTAAATTGTTTTAGTCTGGTGGGGAATACTGCCCAAATTAAAAATAGTACTAAACTTGCATCTGTATTGCAACACCAATTATCTAAGCCACTCACTATTCCCAGTGCCAT